>NW_024520318.1:559130-691246 GCF_017590135.1 Pyrgilauda ruficollis
CCCTGTCCCTGTCGCTGTCCCCGCTCCGGCCGGGCCAGCACGCGGTGGCGGCGGCGTGCGCGGCTCCCCGGGAGCGGGGCGGGGAGCGGAGCGGGGCCCGGTACCGCCGCTTGGAAACCTCCGAGGAAAAGCAGGGCAGGGCTCACCTTCCAGCTAGGCTTGCTTTGCTCTCTTATGTTTTTAGATGCGTTTCTGTGCCTGTAGAGACTTCGTTGCTTCGCCTCAGCCCTATGTGACTCTGGGGGAAGGATCATGACCGAAGTCCTTCTCTCTGCTGCTCTGAACGGAACTGAGCCCAACCTGTTATCCAGCAGCGGCTGGTCTGCGGGAAACGTCACCACCAAGTGCTCCCTGACCAAAACCGGCTTCCAGTTCTATTACCTGCCCACAGTCTACATTCTGGTCTTCATCACTGGGTTTTTGGGCAACAGTGTGGCTATCTGGATGTTTGTCTTCCACATGAGGCCTTGGAGCGGCATCTCGGTTTACATGTTCAACTTGGCACTAGCCGATTTCCTGTATGTCTTGACTCTGCCCGCCCTCATCTTTTACTACTTCAACAAAACAGACTGGATCTTCGGAGACATCATGTGCAAGCTGCAGAGGTTCATCTTCCACGTGAACCTGTACGGCAGCATCCTGTTCCTGACCTGCATCAGCGTGCACAGGTACACGGGGGTGGTGCACCCCCTGAAGTCGCTGGGGAGGCTGAAGAAGAAGAACGCGGTGTACATCAGCAGCCTGGTCTGGGTCCTCGTGGTGGCCGCGATTTCTCCGATACTCTTCTACTCGGGAACAGGGATAAGGAAAAATAAAACCACGACGTGCTACGACACGACGGCCGACGATTACCTGAGAAGTTACTTCATTTATAGCATGTGCACCACCGTGCTGATGTTCTGCATCCCCTTCATAGTGATTCTTGGTTGCTATGGGCTCATCGTGAAAGCTTTGATTTACAAGGATTTGGACAATTCTCCTCTCAGGAGAAAATCCATTTACCTGGTCATTATTGTGTTGACGGTCTTTGCAGTGTCTTACCTTCCCTTCCACGTGATGAAGACCTTAAATCTAAGGGCCAGGGTGGATTTTCAAACCCCAGATATGTGTGCCTTCAACGATAAGGTTTATGCCACTTACCAAGTGACGAGGGGCCTGGCCAGCCTCAACAGCTGCGTTGACCCCATCCTTTACTTCCTGGCAGGTGACACCTTCCGAAGGAAGCTTTCCAGGGCCACCAGGAAATCATCCAGAAGGAGCGAACACAATGTGCAGTCCAAAAGTGAGGACATGACTCTCAATATTTTATCAGAGTATAAACAGAACGGAGATACCAGTTTGTGAACAAATGCAGAAGATTTGGGAACGGTTCGAAAAAATCCTCCGCTTTGAGGCAGTAGGAGACTGTAGGGCTTACAAGTGTGTGGGGAAAATCTGCCAGTCTCAAATTCTTTTTTAGATAAAGCCTCATTTTCTGGTCTTAGGAAAAGCTTAACAAAGTCAGTGGAAGAATTCTAATGGAAAATAATGCGTCAAAATTCAGCTTTCCTCCAGTAGTTTCATTTATTTCTGACTTCTGTCAGATAAAGTAAAATGAAGTAAATCCCCTAAAGGAGGAGAGCAATCCAAGTGCATCTGGTTTAATGACTTAGTCTCCCACGTTTGAAAATGTTCTCAGTCAGCCTGTCTTAAAAATAGGAAATAAAAATAAGAGCAGTATCTTGTCTTCTGAGGCTCAGTCACAGACCAGGCTTTCTGCTCACTCGCTGTTGTACGCAAGGATTTAAATCAAAGCCATGATGCAGTTACCATTTTCCGTTTTAGTATTTTTTTCATCTACTTCTAGTGCTGATAATTACTTGATAGTTTGGTGGCATTTATGGTTCAGTCCTCTTTCAGTGCCGGTGTTTTACTCAAGGTAGGCTTTACTGGTGTGTGCATGGTTGTGCTTTGGGAATGCGATGGTTGTTCGTGGCAGAGCTGGCCCCGTTGGCAGCCGGGGCTCCCCGGGGCACGGGAGCTGTCCCCGGGCGCTGCCGGGCGCGCGGGCGCTGCCGGGCGCGGGGCTGTGCGGGGCCACGCCGGGGTGGGCGCGCTGGGAGCAGCTGGGCCTCGAGGCCGGCAGGGAACACGCGCTCCACGGACCTGCCTTGGCTGCCAGAAAGGTTCTGCTCCTGCAGGCTTTGCACACAACACGTGTGCCAAGAACGGTGGCTATTAAAATGGATCATATACATGGATTTTATATATATATATTATACATATAACAGTAATTGGGGGGAATTAAATTTTTTGTACTATGACAAATGAATTAATGTATTAACAAGATGTTGCAATATACTACAGACTAAATCTGGCCCTTTACTATAGATCTTCTCCAAATGTGGGATAGTTCATCCAAAATTAGCCAAACTGCAACATTGTGTAACACAAGAGCTAGTGCTCAGGCACAGATGAAATTCTACATGGGCAGTGTCACTCGTTTCTCATATTTTTAATAAATGTATCTGAAAATATTTTGTGCTAAAAGCGGTATAAAAGCATGCTCTGAATAATGAATTTAGTGTACAAAATTAAGTTTGATGTAATCCTAAGGGTGATTTTTAACAGATCTTTGTTCCTCTGGTCTGCATCATAAGAGTAAAATATTTATATTTTACTTACCAATTCCAGTGATTGGTTACAAATGAGAGTAGCTCTAGTTATTTTTTGACAACATTGTTAAGCAGCTTCTGTTCATATGTACGGCTTCCTCTGCAGAGTCCCTATTTATTGAACTTATTTATTAGAATGCTAAATGTAAAGTTTGTAAAGCGTGGTTCTCTGTGGTCATATTCAGAATTGGGCATTAATGGAAAATTGAAGAGCATGTTTCAATCACTGTAATACTGTGTCTTCTAACAGAACACCTTTATAATAAACTCAATTCCACCCTGACTATTCACTGCTGATATGTAACCTAGTGATAAATTAAACTACTGATTTATAGCCTAGAGGTAAATGAAACTCCAGCTTAGGAAGCCTCTTAAAGCAATGTGGAGAGCTCATTTAGCCCTATGAAAAATGTAGAGGTAGTGAAGAAATCTCAAGCAAGGGTCAATTGCTAATTAATCCTGACTGACAAAGCCTGTGGAACAGCACAGACTATTTATATACCACAGAAAGAGCCTGATTCACAATAAATGACTTCTCCTATTATGTGATTATTTGAGGCTTCATTCAGCTGAGGCACGTCTTGTTTGGAACGGCAGATTAATTACACGGAGAGGGAGCATAAAAATAGGATATTCTTTGAATCCGCTGCTCTGTGTTGAAAACCCTGTTCTTTCCCGAACACTTCGTGGTCAGTTTCTCTCGTTCAGTTAGGAAATACAATGTGCCACGAATTCCTGTCTGGCCGGAGGTGCCGGGCAGCGCGCAGAGCCCGGGGCGGTGTCCGTGTGGCCGCGGAGGGGACAGCGGGACAGCGCCGTGCCCCGCCGGGACCTGCGGTGGCCCCGAGCCCCGCACGGCCGCGGGCAGAGCGGCTGCGGGCAGGGCTCCCGCGGAGAGCCGCAGGCAGGGGCGCTCGGCACCAGTGTCCCTGTCCCTGTCCCTGCCGGGCAGCCGTGCCACCGCCGCCCGCGGAGCGGGACACGAACCGCGGCTGCCCGCACCCGCGGCTCCGAGCCGGCGGAGGGACCCCCGGTGACACTCCGTGCCCGCGGAGGGAAGCCCGGTGACACTCCGTGCCGGCGGAGGTGACACCTCCCTCCAGGCCAGGTGACACTCCGTGCCCGCGGAGGTGACACCTCCCTCCAGGCCCGGGGACACTCCGTGCCGGGAGAGGTGACACCTCCCTCCAGGACCGGTGACACTCCGTGCCGGGAGAGGTGACACCTCCCTCCAGGCCAGGTGACACTCCGTGCCGGGGGAGCGGGACACCTCCCTCCAGGCCCGGGGACACTCCGTGCCAGCAGAGGTGACACTCCGTGCCAGCAGAGGTGACACCTCCCTCCAGGACCGGGGACACTCCGTGCCAGCGGAGGTGACCCTCCCAGCTGCCACAGGCAGCACCGCGTCCCGCTGGGGCTGCGGCTGAGCCCCGCAGGCTCGTGCAGAGCCCCTGCTGGGTTTGCCAGCCGTGCTGTGTCTGGCGCTGGGCACTTGGAGCCGTTGCAAAGCCCCACCAGGCTCCTGTGCCCCCCAGCTCCTCACCGGGAGCACACCAGAGCCGTGCGCTGGCTGTCCCACCTGAGAGAACGCTGCTCAGCCAGGGACTGGGCACCCAGCAGAGCCAGGAGCTGCCAGAACCTGCCCTGAGCCGATCCTTTCTGTGATGTATTCATGGGAGGCAATCGGCCCACCAGCACCAGGGCCCAGGTGATCCCTGTGATTATCCATCAGCCTCAGGGGTGGGTGTAGTTGAAGAGGCCTTTGCCTGAGCCACTCACCTGGAGTTTCTAATCCATCCAATATGTGAGGAGAATGCAACTGCAGCTCCGGCCTTTGGGCTGGTAATTAATAATCAGTGACAACTATGGGTTGTGATTGCTAGGGACAAGATCCAGCTCATTATCTCTCTACTGTGACCACGCAGAAGTTCCACCTTCCCTCATGCTGTGCAATCTTTGACTAGCAAATGAGATTAAACCTGTTCTGATTTTGTGGTCATGCTTGTAACCTGTTTTCCCCCTGGGTATGTTTGGGAATCTTCTGACTACAAATCATTCTCTGAAGACACCACAAAGTTTGAGGTAAACAGTTATTTAGAGCTTAACGTTGGCCAGATCCATGCCAACACCAATTCTCATTCATGAGCTGTGTTTGCTTCCTGCAGCTTGTGGGTTAATGCTTTTTCCTATTTATGCCCAGTAACTCTTACATGTCTTTAACACAACTTGAAGTCAGCATGAAAGCCACACGTGAGCTGCTGTCAGTTTGTACATTTGCATACATGGATGTTTTATTTTCCAGTTCATATAGCACGGACCTGATGAGCTCCTGAGCAGGGTGGGAGCAGCAGCTGGCCCTGCTGTGGCAGCGGGGTGGCCTGGCTGTGCTGGTGAGCCCCGTCCCAGGGGCTGGGGGCTGCAGGGCTGCTCTGGTGGCTGTGCCAGGGCTGCCGAGCATCCTCTGCTCTGCGCCCCCAGGGACACGCTGGGCTTGGGCTCCACAGTGAGGCCCCACAGCCAAACCCTGGCACCGGGCTCTGTGAGCCCCAGGAGGGGCACAGGAACCTTCCCTGGCCTTGCTCTCCTCCTCTTCTGGGTCAGGAAGGACATGGGGCACTCCTGGGGGTGTCTGGAGCCCGACTGCACGGGCACAGCAATTTCAAATACCCTGAAGGCACAGGACTTGTTGCTTGGCATGTGGCTGTGAATTACTGTGCGTTCCAAGGGCAGATGTGAAAATGCTTATTTTTCTGGTGTGCTGTGATTTTAATATTGTTAAGTTCAATTTTTTTGTAAACACTACTGAAACCTGACTGCAACATCTGCAGGGACACTGCTACCTTTTATTTACACTGAGGTTATGTAGCTGCTTTAATTAAAGAGTAAAAAATCCTTTTATTTGTCCATAATTTTTAATGAACAAAAATATATTTGGGTTTGAAGTTGCAACTATTTTTAGTGGCAGCAAAAGTGTGGCCCCAGCGTTTCTGGCGCTGCACCACCGCACCGAGCAACTCGTGTTGGAGCCGCCCCAGGAGCATTATGAAACACTCCTTCTGCCTTTTGTGTTGTTAATTCATGCTTCCAGGAGATTCTTCCGGCAGTGGTATATCTTTAAAAATAGGTAATAAAAGGCTTGCAAAATATATGCAATTTAAAACCTTGAGAGGAAGCAGGCAGACCAAATGAGAATCAAAATCAGTGAATAAATGAGTGATGCTTAGCCTTCAAAGACAGAGGAGGCATGTGGAGATGTGGTGGCAGAAAAAGGGGGAATGGCTTTAGGCTGAGGGAAGGTACACAGAGATCAGGTATTAGAAGAATTGTTCCCTGGGAGGGTGGGCAGGGTGCCCAGAGCAGCTGTGGCTGCCCCTGGATCCCTGGCAGTGCCCAAGGCCAGGTTGGACACTGGGGCAGTGGGAGGTGTCCCTGCCAGGGCAGGGTGGCACTGGGTGAGCTTTAAGGTCTGTCCAACCCAAGCCATTCCATGCTCTGTGATGTTTGGGGTCAGTGTGTCCTCAGGTGGCACCAACAAGGGTCACCTGTGCAGTCCCAGAGGCAGCAGGCTGACTTGCTGCCCCATTCCCACCCACTCCAAGCCCTCTCCCATTCCCAGAATTCAGCCAGGGATTAATCTGCTCCCAGCCCCTCAGAAAGTGCCTTTTCCCCTGTGGCAGTGGCTGTGTCTCAGTTTCCTTGCAGGATGTCAAGGGACTGTTCCTTCCCAAACAGCTGAACATGTCCAGCCCCACTCAAACGTGGAACCCCTCTGTTAGCCGTGCCCTCCCTGCCACGGGGGTATTTCAGTTTTGTGTTGGCATTTCCATGCCCTTGTCTCGTCTGGCTGCCTGCAGCTGCCCCAGCTTCACACCAGAGCAGTTTCCCCCTGTTCCCTCCTCATCCTGTGGGATGGCTGTGGGTACGTATGGGTACTTCACTGATTTCACCTGATTTATTTTAAGATTTATTTACCTTTCTCTTAATTTTCTTCCTCTTCATTTATCTTTGCCCTTCATGCAAATGGTTCAGCTACCCATTAAAATTATTCCATTAAAATTATATTTTCTTACCAGTAAATGAATTCTGTCTTCAACAAATCATGCTGTTCCATGCCTTTCCCAAATTTCCATTCCAAAACAGGCCCGAAGACCTCGTGTTCCCCCAGCACATGAAGTTTTAAATGCCCCAAGTCCGGGGCCCTGCTCTGCCTGGTTGTGTTTGACATGAGCACATTCAGGCAGTGTGTGAACACCAAATTTAATATCTGAGCTGGCCGTGCCTTTATCTCCCGTTCCACAAAATCACTGAATAATTTATGTTGGAAAAGGCCTCCAAGGCCATCAAGTCCAATTGCAAAGGCTTCCTTTCCCCTGGCCCAAGCGGGCAGAGGCAGTTTGTGACCTGGCAGAGGTGAGGCAGCACACAGACCAGGGGATGTTTGTTTCTAAACTTTCATTTACAGCGCTTGGAAAGCAAAGACCAGCCCGTGGCAAGAGGCAGTGGGGGGAAGAGGTAAATAATTAAATAAATGGGATTTTCAGACTGTGCATCTCAGGTTTCTGCTGGCAGCACCCGGCCCTGGCTCCGCCAGGAGCTGCCAGGAACGGTGCTGGGATGGAGCCGAGGGCAGGGCTGGGGGGGACAGCGCCCCGAGGCTGCTGGGGACACGTCCTGAGGGTCACCCTGACCCCGGGGTCACCCTGACCTGAGGGGTTACCCTGACCCCAGGGGTCACTCTGACCGAGGGGTCACCCTGACTGAGGGGTCACCCTGACCTTGGAAAGCAAAGACCAGCCCGTGGCAAGAGGCAGTGGGGGGAAGAGGTAAATAATTAAATAAATGGGATTTTCAGACTGTGCATCTCAGGTTTCTGCTGGCAGCACCCGGCCCTGGCTCCGCCGGGAGCTGCCAGGAACGGTGCTGGGATGGAGCCGAGGGCAGGGCTGGGGGGGACAGCGCCCCGAGGCTGCTGGGGACACGTCCTGAGGGTCACCCTGACCCCGGGGTCACCCTGTCCTGAGGGTCACCCTGACCCCGGGGTCACCCTGACTGAGGGGTCACCCTGACCCCGGGGTCACCCTGACCTGAGGGGTTACCCTGACCCCAGGGGTCACTCTGACCGAGGGGTCACCCTGACTGAGGGGTCACCCTGACCCCAGGGGTCACCCTGAGCTGAGGGCTTACCCAAAACTGAGGGGTTACCCTGACCTGAGGGGTTACCCAAACCATCCCAGGCAGCCTGAGGGGTTACCCAAAACTGAGGGGTCACCCTGACCGAGGGGTCACCCTGACCCTAGGGGTTACCCTGACCCGAGGGGTCACTCTGAGCTGAGGGTCACCCTGACCCAAGGGGTCACCCTGACCCAAGGGGTTACCCAAACCATCCCAGGCAGTGAGGTGGGAGCAGTGCCCAGCCCACGCTCACATCCCCACGGGGCTGGAGGTCCTCGGGGTGAGGCAGGAGAGACCCGGGGCAGCTCAGAGGGGCTGTGAGCTGTGTCTGTGGCACCCACAGGAACACCACAGCCAGCAGCACTCTGTCCTGCAGCCCCAGGGCAAGCTGGATATCCCAGAGGAGAACCAGGCAGAGACTCCCCCCAGGAAAGCCATTCCCAGGGTCCTGAGTGACTGCTGCCTGCCCGTGGGAGCCTCCTTGCATCCCCGAGTGATCATCAGAAAATCTGCCCATTGAAAGTGCTGGAAACACCATTTGCCCTTCCTGGCATTCCCCTTCAGCCAGGGAACAGCAGAGCTGTTTATGTTAATAATTCATAGAAGACTTCTCCCTTCGGTTTATGGCTCTTCCATGCAGCAGCCCAGGACCTGCCCCACACCCTCCTCCCTGAGCTGGGGCAGTGGCCTGGGACGGACTGAAACCCATCAAACCCTGCTGCCCCCGGGGACCTTCCCCTGCAGGCTGAGAGCCCCACTCTGGCTCGATTCTTAACCAAAACCAGCCCCTATCTTTAGTGAAGAGGGTGGTGCCACCCCAGCACAGGTTTCTCGGGAGGCTGTGGCTGCCCCTCCCCGGCACTGCTCGGGGCCAGGCTGGCTCCTGCTGGGTGGCAGGGCTGTGCCCCGTGCTGTGCTGGCATTCAGGCATGTACTGACAGAGATTTCCCTGTGGCAGCCAGCCTGCTTGGTCACAAATGCACTTCCTTCCACTGTGCATAATGGCCTTTTGTGGGGAACTGATTTTTCTCCAAGACAGCGACTGAAAAGTGACCCAGCCGGGGAGCCAGGGCTGGCTCAGCGGGCTGGGGCCAGGCACAGGAGCTCTGCAGAGGCACCCAGCCTGGGTATCACCCAAACGGACCCCAGGGACTGGCAGAGGAGGGCAAGGGATGCTCCTGCACGCAGCCAAGCATCCCAAATGCACGTGCCAGAGGCTTGGGGCACAGCCCTGCGACAAAAGGATGAGGATTTGCTCACTTGGTCTCTCTGGGACCCAGCTGGGAGAAGCTCTTGGGGATTATAGCACAGTTTTTATACCAAATATTATGTTATTGCTAACTTCAGAATTAAAGAGTACTTTTAAGACTCCACAGAAGTTAAATTCTTAGCAGACTATTGAGTTTTAGTATCCTCAGTAACAACACCAGAGTGGTTCAGCCATACATTGAAGATAATAAAGCTTTGCATTGTAGGGGGCAGATTATTTATTTGCTTGGTATTACTGGCCCATCACTATCCCCTCCCTACTGTGGGCTCTGCACAGGGCCCAGACGGGTGCAGCAGGGTGGGTTTCTCCTCTCCCTGCTCCCCTCGGCTCAGCTGGGCCAGTGCAGGAGGACAAATGCCCTGCAGGGGTTTGCAGCAGCGTCCAAGGCAGGGACAGCAGCCAGGCAGAGGGAAGCAGGTCCCGGGTGCTGCCCGAGCGCCCTTGGCACTGCAGCTCTCCTCCTCCTCAGCAATGTGTCAGGACACGTTTGGCACAAATAAAAAGTTGTTGTTTAACATTCTTGTGTATTTGTGAGCGGTGGCAGTGATGCTTCCTGTAAAACAGAGCTGCGAGCGTGGCAAAGCTGTTTGATGTTACAGCCTTATTTAAACAGCATTTAGATAGTAAAAGCAGTCATTCCCTCATCCCCACACTCCAGCTACCCATTAAAATTCCTTCTCATGCTCCTGCACAAAGACTAATTTTGGCAGAAGGCTGACTTGCCCTAGATTTTTAAAAGACTACTTGTTTTAAAACAAAGTCCTTTGGGGAAGGGAGGGAGCTGGGATATTTGCTTCCTCCTGCTGCCATCCCAGTCTCATCACCTTGACCATCCCCCAGCCCATCACCCCCACTCGCTGCCACCTCCTGGGCCCGGAGGGTGCAGTACCCTTCTCCTCTTCCTCCTCCTCATCCTCCTCCTCTCCCATGGAGGGGCTCCTGGCCCCTCAGAGGGTGATGGAGGGGAGCTTTGAGCTTTGAGCACGGAGCAGGAGGAGCCAAGGGAAGATTGAAAATCTGTCATTCACCTTGACATTGACACACTAAAAATAAAGTTAAATACTTTTAAAAACAAATTATGCCAATATTCAGATATTACTTGAGGGACTCGGAATAAAACTGAGTTTTTAAGCCTTCTCTTGCTACCATCAGAACAGCTATATTTCACCAAGATATTCCTTTGTTCCTGGGTTGTTTCCTCTCCTTCAGACTCCGGGCAAAGTGTCACTCGATTGAGACAACTGAGAACAGCAAAAAATCAGGAGAAACCTGTCCCACAGGTGTCCTGCAGCACGCAGAGAGAGCAGGTCCAGAGAGACCCACAGAGGCAAACCCACAGCCAAACCCTCGCGGGGAGCAGATGGAGGAGCTGACTTGTCTCTTTGGCTGTGATTCAACGAAAATGTTTTCTACCCTTCCCTTGCTGCATGGGGATAAATCTGCAAAGGAAAACATTTCTCGGTGCTGGGTGCCGGCAGGGCCGGTGCCACAGCAGCGGGATCCAGCAGTGCCACAGCCCCTGGGCACGTTCCTGGGGAGTGCTCTGCCAGCTGCTCGGGCTGCGGGCACCGGCAGGCTGCTACAGCCCCCAGAGGTTAAATACCAGCGAGTGCAGGGAGTGCCACCCCAGGAAAGGGTGTACAAGCAGCTGCCCCTAGTGCGTGTCCATCAGGGAGCAGAGCTGAAATTCTGGCTGGATTTAGCAGCTCCCTGTAGCTTGCCAGGCCATGGTGACACCAAGGAACGGCTCCACAGAGGGATGCTGCCTTTAGAACCCCGTGGGCTCCTGGGTGCCCTGCCCACAGCGGGGCTGGAGCTGGGCAGTGACAGCACCCCCACCTCGGCTGCCAGCTGCAATTCACCCCTGGCCCGCACAGGGACAGGGCTCAGCCGGGGACGAGGGGCAGGGTTGGGGCTGGGGCTGGGGCTGGGCTGGGTAGGGGCTGGGTTGGGGCTGGGTAGGGGCAGGGGATGAGGCTGGGGCAGGGCAGGGGCTGGAGAAGGGCTGAGCTGGGGCTGGGCTGGGGCAGAGCTGGGCAGGGGATGAGTCTGGGGCAGGGCAGGGGCTGGGCAGGGCTGAGCTAGGGCTGGGCTGGGGAAAGACTGGGGCTGGGCAGGGCTGGAGCTGGGGCTGGCTCTGGAGCAGGGGCTGGGGCTGTGCCCTCGCCACCCACGGCTGCTGCCACCGCCACAGAGGCTCCAGCGCGGCCCCCAGCCCTCGCCACCGGCTCTGGCCACCGGCTCTGCTCATGAGAGCTCCCCTGTAAGTGATACTGGAAGGGATGACTCAGCCCTAAGTATAGCTACCTGCACCCGAAATAGAGGCAGGCCCTGCAGCAGCTCGGATCGGTGCAGGTCAGCCAGGAGCTTCTCCCGGACCGCTGCGAGCTGGAGGTGTGACACCCGGTGGCACCACAGGTGGCCCTGGCTTTTCACCTGCCTTTGCCCTCCGTCCAGGACGGGATTCCTAAGTAAACCCTCTGACATGAATCCCCTCTATTGAATGTACAGAAACACAAGTGTCAGTTGTTCCTTTTCTTGATCAATTCACACTGACCAGAGCTCATGAACAGGATCAATTTACACCACATCTAAAAATACACCGTCAGCTACACACAGATGGATCTAAGGGGTGTGTGTGTAACTATGTGCACATGTCCCTAAAACTCCAAGATACACTTGTAACCTACACGAATCCCTGATACTTTCCAGTAAAAGACGGCAGGCAGAAAACACAATGGCCTGGCAGTGCACAAACGGGGCCATGCCATGAGGACCCTGTACCCACAAGGCCCAGGAGCAGATCCAGAAGCATCAGTGAGTTCACACTGGTGGGAAAGCTCCAGAAGGAAAGAGGAGCCAGAGCCACTCTGCCCCTCGTCAGCGTCCGACACCAAGAGCTGAGGGGTTGCATCCTGGGCTTTGCTTTGCCCCTTTGGCCAAATTGTTTAAAATAGCAAACAGAAGAATTTGCCTCTCAGACTGAGATAAACTGCAGTTAACTCATGACAAGATGTGCGCAGCAAACCTCAGGAGCACTCTGCACGCTGTGAAATGCAGCCCCAGAACCGACCCTGACCCCTGCAGCCCCCACAGAGCCAGGCTGCACACCGAGCTGACCCTGCAGCACACACACACACACACAGAGCCAGGCTGCACACCGAGCTGGGCTGAGCCCTACACACACACACACACACACACACACACACACACACACACAGGCTGCACACCGAGCTGGGCTGAGCCATGCCGCCCCCCCCGTGAGTACAGACCAAACATCTGCAGCTGCACAGCTGGCAGGGCAGAGCACAGGCCGCCCACAGGAGCCTTGCTGGGGCGTGGAGGCTCCCAGATGGATTTTGGAGGCAGGGTGCTTCCAGCAGCAGCCCCAGCTCCCCTCTTCCCCTCTTTCCTGACACCTGCCGGGTGTGAGCTCTCCTGCAGCCCCAGCTCTGCATCTCTGCATTCCCTGGGGCTGGGCAGGCTGTGTGCCCCAGAACCACCGTGGGACGGGGACACGCCAGCCTGGGGCTCCTCCACAGGCTCCTGCTCTTCTTTCCCAGCACCATTGTAAGGGTAGAAACATCCACATGGAGTCACTGAAAATGAGTCATATTTCAGTGCCATCTAATTGTTAGATACTGTACATGATATTTGTCAGCTCGTGCTGTGAGCAGTCACTTACATAACCCCTGGAGAGGTGTGTCAGGCTCCAGTGGTTTACAAGGTCTCTGCTTTGAATGGATTAAAGTGTGGTGCTCATTTTCGTCAGCTCCAAACCTGTAGAGCTGCTCACATGTTGTATCCAGCTGAATGAGGTGCCTTTTTGGGCAGGTGGCAGTGACACCTCTGAGTGGGCATGAGGCTCTGGCACTGCCATTGTCCTCTGCAGGATGTCCTGAGCCTGGCTGGGCACTCCCTGCCTCCCCCAAGGGTCACCAACGCCACCAAAGTGTTTCAATCCCTCTGGTCATTGCTGTATCTGAGCCTTGGTGTCTTTAGGAACTGCTTCTCCCCTGGGCTGGGGGGATGGTGCCATCAGGACAGAAGAGTGGCAAGGAGTGGTACCCCAAACCATGTGGGAAGTGTGGAGCAGCAAAGCACTGAGTCAGGAGCACTAACTCCATCAGCTGGCCGTGAAAGCCACTTAAGTGGAACATAAACTTTCCTGATGGATCTAATACATTTCTCTTGGTGCCAAGTGACCATTAAAGGAACACGATCCAAAACCCACATTAGCCCACCCTGAGGGGTGGGTGCCAGGGATGCCAGCCCAGCGTGTGTGAGCTGCAGCTGCTCCAGCTCAGGCACAGGAGCTGGTGGTGGGCAGAGCAGGTCCATCCTGTGGGAGCAGGGCCTCTCCTCAGGACCAGCAGCCCCGGGATGATGCCCTGCACTCACTCGGAGCAGAGAGTGAGTGCAGGGCAGGCAGAGCTCCCTGTGACACACTCAGAGCACAGTGCAGGGCAGGCAGAGCTCCCTGTGACACAGAGCAGTGTGCAGGGCAGGCAGAGCTCCCTGTGACACAGAGCAGTGTGCAGGGCAGGCAGAGCTCCCTGTGACACACTCAGAGCACAGAGTGAGTGCAGGGCAGGCAGAGCTCCCTTGCAGCCCCGGACACGCCGCTGCTCCCTCGCCCCCCGGCAGTCCCGCTGCAGCAGTGCCGGGGCTCAGAGCAGCCGGAGCACAGCAGGACTGCCCTGGCAAACACACAGCTCCCCTGTCCTGTGGTCCCGGCCATTGGCTCTGGGGCTCGTGTAGGAAAGGGTATAAATATTGGTATAAGTGCGAGCCCCCTTTTCAAAGCCACTTAAAAGAGTTTTTTAAAAAATTAACAGCCAAAACACCAAACAAGCCCTAAAGGTATTTCTTTAGCAGGAACTTCACAGAAGCAGAGCTGATGGAGTGCAATCCACTGTCTTTCCACCTACTTAATCAGAAACAGGACACTGCAGGAAATTATCATACTACTTAATTTCAGTAAAAAGCTTTTCAATAAAAAGATTAAACATGTCTTTAATGTGTGAAGATATGAGCAGGTTATAATTACTATTGACCTCAACTCATCAGCAGTATTTAATTGATGTCAAGGTCTTTATCTGCCTGTGCAAGTTAATCAGCATCCCTGGGTCTCCAAAGACTGCATTTTTAACCTCCTAAGGAAGGAGGAACCTTGCTGGGTTTATTTGTCTCTTGTTTTTTTCTCCCTTGCCTTCCACATGTCTCTGAGCTGCTGCATCTCAGCTCTGCTGGGGCAGTCACTGCCTGTGCCTTGAACTCCACCTCTGAAATAGCTGCTCCTGCTCCTCATGCTTCCCAGACACTTGCAGCAGGATCCCTTTTGCTGGAAATGTGATTTCCCACTTGGGGAGGGAGCTGCTCCCGAGCGGACTGCGGGGTCTGCCCTGAGGCTGCTGCCCCCAGCCCTGCAGCCCCGCCAGGGGCTGGCAGCAGCCTGTGCCCTCCTGGAGATGCACGTTTCCAGGGGTTATCAGTGCTCCAGGAGCCGGGAATGCACACGGGAGGGGGCGGGTGTGCTCCATGGCAATACCCTTACTTATCTGCAGCGTTACTTGAGTACCAGGGTGGGTTTTTCCCCTGCCGGCCAGCAAGGGGCAGCTGCAGCGCCCAGGCTGCTCCCGGAGCCATGCTGAGCTGAAGGGCAGATCCAGGCTGTGATCCTGCCAGGGAGCTGGGAGCACACAGGAGCTCCTGTCCACACTTCAGGAAGGAATAATTGTGGGCAAGCCTTTCTTAAATGAAACAGATGATCTGTTTACACCAGAATCAAACAGTCCAGGACCGGGGTACATCCCCTCCTGCACTGATGTGCCTTTACCATAAAACCTGCTCTGGAGAAGCCCCGAAGGCAGCAGTGCAACATTTCCCTTGGCTGTGAGCAGGGAGCTCAGCTCTGATGGAGCCCCCAGCGCTGGGAGGACACCCCAGGACACTGGATGCTACCTTGGGGTCCCCATGTCCATCCCAGGTGCGTTGAGCCCCACCCAGGGAATGTCTGGCAGAGACTGGGGAGGACAATGTGTCCCTCTGCATCTCCTTCCCCTCCCAGTGCCGACACACAGCTCTGGAGGCAGCACCCTGGGGTAATCCCACAGTGAGGTCAGGATTCCAAGGTTTCTGAAATTACAAAGCAACTTCTCCATGGTGTCTTTCATGGTGTTAAGCTGATTAGTACCATTTAAAAAGGAAAAAAAAGTAGCTTAATTTTATATCTTTGCAAAGCTTCTTTGACAAACATGTTGAGGATAAGAATCCCTCTTCCCACGGGAGCTGAAACCATTAGGGGAGATTGGCTGCCAGAGCCAGTTCCCTACAACCACTGTGTGTTCTGCACTTGTTATTTATAAAAACTCAGGGAAAATATGTCAGAGCTGTAAGGAGCTGAAGCAAGGAGACATCAAAGTAGCTCTGTGTCACCTTCATGGACACAAACCCAGTGCTGGTTTAGGCAAGTCCCACTTAGCACAACTGAAGGGTTTGTGTCTCCCCTGCTTAGAAACCTCCCGGATTCTGCTGGTCTCCAGCTGGACTTCATGAGAAGCAGCAGCTGTGCCAGGAAAACTCGTGGGCTGGAACCAAGCCTTGCTGCTGGGTTTCATATGCCAGGAGCAGCCCCTGCACTCCCCGGGACCCGCTGGGCACGGCGCTGGCAGCTGCCAGCCCTTCCCAGCCCCTGGCATCTCTGACCTCTGCTCTCCTCAGGCTGACAGAGCCCAGCACAGAAGGGCTGCGAGCCGGGGCTGGCAGGGGCTGTGGGCAGCAGGTCCGAGGCAGCAGAGGGAGGAAACCCTCGGCAGGGTGGGGGATACGAGGCAGCAGGAAGCGCTTGCGTGCAGGCAGAACCTGCACGGCGCACGGCAGGATGAGCTCCCCCAAACGAGGTGGGTGGAACGGGCTGAGAAAGGAGTCGTGATGTTTGGGGAGTGCAGATTGGAGCTCTAGCAGCACACTCAGCAAACAGCCACCCGATGTGAAAGGAAATCCACGGGGATGGAGCAGGGTAAATGTCACATTCCCAAAGAACCTCGGCAGGGTAAGGGAGAGGCTCTGCTATCATGGGCTGTTCACGTGTGTCAGTAACAAGAAGTCACACTAAAATCATGAGGTGTTTTATTTTTGGAAAGATGATGTATTGCTCCTCCTGATCTTAACAATTTCCTAATCCCACTGAAAGAACGATGGTCTCATGATGTGAGCTCCTAAACAATGTCTCACAAATCAATTTACAAATACACGACAAAGCATGGTTTCGTGTGGAGGGGCTTTACTCCCTGTGGGAATGGTGATGCATCCCTTGGCTTCCAGTGCCTCAGGTACAGCGAGTGCCTGCTGCCTCTGCCCACCACTCACAGATGCTCGGCAAAGCTGGCCTTGCTGTTTCTGATGGGCCCATGCCTTCCAAAGCTGATCTGTCTTTTGCAGTGAGGGAGTTGTGGGAACCATGGGTTGCTTTGCAAGTGCCACTTGCACTCTTGTTCCCCTCAGAATCTCAGGGGCAGCCCAGGAGTTGTTGGGCAGTTCGAGGCAGCATTGTCTCCTTCAAAGTGTGGGCAGAGAATGACATCTGTCACTACTGCATGGAGCTGGTCTCACCTGACTCAGATTTTCAGTGTTTAGCACTGCACAGAGTGGGGTGCTCCCTTCCTCTGGCCTCTATAGCCAAATGTCCCATGGGTAGGTGGTGGCACTGGAAACCTGGGTGAACCCCCAGGGTGAACCCCCTCACCCACACACCTTGGAATGGGGTGGCTCAGGGAGGGCTGTGAAAGCCCCTGTCAACACATTCCAAACAGAGGCAATTGCTGCAAAACCTGCTCTAGAGACCCAGCCCCTTTGTGGGAAGCACAACCACCTGCAAAGCCTGCGAAGGAGCCCTCGCTGGCCCTGGCTGCCTCCCCTCCTGAGCAGCCCTCGTGGAGCGGGATGGGAGCGAGATGGGAATTGAATGAGAGCGGGAGGGACGAGAACGGGAGGGACGGGAGCGGGAGCGGGATGGGAACGGGTCGGAACGGAACACGGTGCTGCTCGGAGCGGGGGATGCTCCTGGAGGTCCCACGCGCGGCGGGACAGGGACAGTGGGGCTGGGGACAGTGCAGCAGGTCCGGTCAGAGCCATCTGTCCCTGCCATCACCACCTGTGCTGCCTGAGCCCCCACCGGGAGGTGTCAGGAGAAAAGAAGGTTCCAGGGAGACCTCTGAGCCCATTCCAGTGCCTTTAGAGCCCCCCTCCCCTCCTGAGCAGCCCTCGTGGAGCCTCTGAGGGCTGGACAGGGACAGGGCTCTGAGGGACAGGGCTGGCACTGCAGGGCTGGCCCTGCAGGGCTGGGCAGGGACAGGGGCTCTGAGGGACAGGGCTGGCACTGCAGGGCTGGACAGGGACAGGGGCTCTGAGGGACAGGCACAGCTGAGGTGAGTTTGTCCCTGGCACAGGCTGCCCATGTCCCATGCTGCAGGGGAGCCAGGCCTGGCTCTGTGGGCGGCACACTGGCTCTGTGTGGGGCAGAGCAGGGCTCCAGCAGAGCCCGGTCAGAGCAGCACTGGGATGGGTATCCAGTATCTACAAAGAATGAGAAGGGGATGAAGAAAATAATAATTTAAATATAAATAAAAATTACTGCTAATAATTTTGCTGCAAAGCAGCCTTTCTGTTCCTCTGCATTTCCCCGAAGGACGGAGCGGAGCTGCCGCCATCTCCATGGTGACAGCGCGGCGCAGGCTCCGCACGGTGCCCGGGTGGCACCGGGGCTCCGAGAGCCGGCCAGCACCCGCAAGGAGCCCGGGGGAAGATGGGGCTCCCTTCCCAAGGGCTGCCTCAGCACCCAGCAAGGCTCAGTGCCACCCCAGATGTGCGAGGGCAGAGGTGGCTTTGGCCTTGGTGGCGGCACCGCGCCGGTGGGTACCGCACCGCCACTGCCCTGCCCGGGGGCTGACCGCGGCCACGGCCCCTCCTGGCGCCCCGGAGCCGTCCATGAGCGCTGCAGCCTCATTGACACCTATTTTTAAGTTGGTGATATTGTCTCTGCACCGGCTAAATATAAAAGTCTTGCAGCGTGCGGTGAGTAACGTTTGGCGAAGAGCCACGGCGAGGCAGCAGCGGCCGCGCTCCGAGGGCTGCACACGTGCTGTGGGGGACAAAAACGCCCCGGCCCCCAAACCGCTGCTTGTCGCGTCCTGCAGGGACGTGCGACAGCGAGGGCCGTGCCCCGGGCCCGCGGGGATGCGGCAGGGCAGCTCCGACGGGATCCCGGCGGGGCCGAGCGGCTGCCGGTGGCTCTGGGGGCCCTGGGCACTGCCAGGCTGGCTCAGCGCTCTGCTGTCCCCACGGCTCTGCTGTCCCCACGGCTCCGCTGTCCCCACGGCTCTGCTGTCCCCACGCCGCGCTCCGAGGGCTGCACACGTGCTGTGGGGGACAAAAACGCCCCGGCCCCCAAACCGCTGCTTGTCGCGTCCTGCAGGGACGTGCGACAGCGAGGGCCGTGCCCCGGGCCCGCGGGGATGCGGCAGGGCAGCTCCGACGGGATCCCGGCGGGGCCGAGCGGCTGCCGGTGGCTCTGGGGGCCCTGGGCACTGCCAGGCTGGCTCAGCGCTCTGCTGTCCCCACGGCTCTGCTGTCCCCACGGCTCCGCTGTCCCCACGGCTCTGCTGTCCCCACGGCTCCGCTGTCCCCACGGCTCTGCTGCCCCTCCTTCCCTGTATCCCATCAAGTCGCCTTCCCTCCCGTGTCCCTCCGTGGAGCCGGGACAGCCCGGGGGATGCCGGCCCTGGGGACGGAGCCGTGGGGGGATCCGGGCCAGGACAGGGGCACGATGGCTGCGGATCCACGGCCAGAGCAGAGCAGTGTCCCTGGTGTCACCCGCAGCCCAGCGGGGTCGGTGACTCCTGCAGGGATTCTGCCCACGGCAGCGTCCCAGGGCGGTACAAGACACGCAAAAAAAGGACACACAGAACGCTCTTCCCTGGCCGGCGTCCTGCCATTCACGGTGAAATTCTCAGCGTGAAGGAATTAAATGCTATCGGCTCCTGGGACCGGGGAAGAATCCCCAGTTTTGGAGCTCCGGTTTCGTTTTGAAGAGGCCCGGCTGCCCCGGACCTGCGGGGTCCCGGGGAGGTGGGAGTCACGGCCGAGGGGTCCCCCCAAAGCACCCGGGAGGCACCGGCCCTGCCCTGCCCGCTCCCCGGCCCGGCGGCAGCAGGTGGCGCCCGCAGCTCCCTCCCGGCCCGGGAACCGGGGGGCGGCGGGACGGGAGCGGATAGGAACGGGAACGGGAACGGGATGGGAGCGGGACGGGAGCGGGACGGGATGGGAGCGGGACGGGACCGGGACAGGAACGGGAAAGGGATGGGAACGGGACGGGAGCGGGACGGGAACGGGAACGGGACGGGATGGGAACGGGATGGGAGCGGGACGGGAACGGGATGGGAGCGGGATGGGAACAGGATGGGAACAGGATGGGAGCGGGATGGGAGCGGGATGGGAGCGAGATGGGAACGGAATGAGAGCGGGAGGGACGAGAACGGGAGGGAACGGAGCAGGAACGGGACGGGAACGGGACGGGAACGGGATGGGAGCGGGATGAGAACGGGATGGGAGCGGGACGGGAGCGGGACGAGAACGGGATGGGAGCGGGACGGGAGCGGGACGAGAACGGGATGGGAGCGGGACGGGAGCGGGATGGGAGCGAGATGGGAATTGAATGAGAGCGGGAGGGACGAGAACGGGAGGGACGGGAGCGGGAGCGGGATGGGAACGGGTCGGAACGGAACACGGTGCTGCTCGGAGCGGGGGATGCTCCTGGAGGTCCCACGCGCGGCGGGACAGGGACAGTGGGGCTGGGGACAGTGCAGCAGGTCCGGTCAGAGCCATCTGTCCCTGCCATCACCACCTGTGCTGCCTGAGCCCCCACCGGGAGGTGTCAGGAGAAAAGAAGGTTCCAGGGAGACCTCTGAGCCCATTCCAGTGCCTTTAGAGCCCCCTCCAGGACAGCTGGAGAGGGACTGGGGACAAGGCATGGAGGGACAGGACACAGGGAATGGCTCCACTGCCAGAGGGCAGGGCTAGATGGGAGATTGGGAATTAAGAATTGTTCTCTGGGAGGGTGGGAAGGCACAGGGTGCCCAGAGCAGCTGTGGCTGCCCTGGATCCCTGGCAGTGCCCAAGGCCAGGCTGGACAGGGCTTGGAGCAACTTGGAATAGTGGAAGGCATCCCTGCCATGGCAGGGGTGGGTCTGGGTGAACTTTAAGGCCCCTTGCAACACAAACCAGTCTGGCATTTGGATATTCCTTGGATTTCAGTGTCTTTTGTGCCTCAGTACCTCGAGGATTTGTTGCTGGTTCAATCGTGCTCTCTCCCCTCCTGGCCCAGGATGTGATTCATCACATCTTGCACAAGATGGAGCGAGGCTGACGAGCCCTGCCTGCCAGGACGGGGCTGTTCAGGGCCTTATCTCTGAACAGAGAGCACGGGACACTGAGCTCTGTACCTTCCAACAACGGCTGCCACTTCTGCTGCGCCAGCCCCCGTACCCGGCCTGCACTTCTGCTTGCTGTAGACCCTAAGTTTACTCTCAAGGAATCCAATCCCAGAAGAAATCACTGAAGGTTTCCATTCTGACCCTCTTTATACCATGAACTGCAGCACTGCTCCAGTGCATCCCTGCCCTCCTGCAGCAGCTCCTGCAGGGAAAAGCTCCCTGGTGTCACAAACCCAGGAGGGGCAGGAGGCTCCTTCCAGTGCTCAGGAAACTGTTCCGTGCTGGGTTATCTTGGCTGGTCAAATTGGTCCCACTCTGGAGCTCCAGCCTGCCCTCACCGTGTCCTAACTCACACCTGTGTGCCAGGTCAGGCAGGCCCAAAGCCTCTCATTTCTCCTGACAGGTGTAAGCTGTAATCTAATTACTGTAATGATCTTTCTGTTAAACCCAGCAGGTTAAGCTCCTTAGTTCAGGGTGTTGAACGTTGTTTAAAACCGGACCCTCATTTTTGATTCCCTGACTACCCGTTCTGAGTGAGGAGCAGCAGCTTGTTTGTGGGGTCTTGTTCTTTTCATTTTTAAATATAACTGAATCTAAAACCCATTCCAGACTCAAATTAAAGGCAGAGATTTTATAACACAAACAAAAATACGCTCATGGCATTGCTGTGCTAAAACTGTTCAGAGGGTGCACGTGGGCTGTTTGTGCTGCCCTGGCAGGGAGCACCCCCCCAGCCACCCTCACCCCGAGGGGCCACCCCAGGCAGCCAGGAGCTGACCTGCTGCTCCCTTTGGGTCCCTTCCAGCTCGGGATTCTCCACGATTCCCTGGCATCACTGGATCTGACACAGCTCTTTGTGCTCAGCAGCAGCACAGGGGAATTGAATCAATTAGTGCCACCATAGGTGGCTCTGGAGCCTTTCTGCATTTGGAGGAAATAATCTGCATTTATTCCTTGCTTAAGAAAGTAATGCTACCTCTGGCTTGCTTTCCTAGTGATTATTTTTCCGCTTGGTTCTGTGCTAATGAACAAAGCTCTGGCTCCTCGGAGCAGGCAGAACCCGGCCCACCCATTTATCTCTCCTACAGCAGCCAAATGCCATTTGCTGTCTCAAGCAGGAAATGAGCAATTAAAAGGCAACAGGAGGTTATTTCTTTATTTCCCTCTCTCCCCTCCAGAATAATAAACATCTCCAAGTGAATGTGCCGTGTGTGCCGATTACTTGGACAGTTTGATGTGAGGCAAATTGTTCTTAAATGGGATGGCAATAAATGTGTCTGTTACAATTTGGAAAATCCCATTGGTTTTTCAAAATAACTGGCTTTATATCTCTTACAGAGCGCAGGATAAGCAAAACCCCTTCAAACTAATCAATAAGAAGCAAAATAAATTCATTTTCCCAGACTGCTTCAACACGAAGGGGCACAGCAGTGTAAATGTGTGCCGTGTGTGGTTCAGGCAGGCTAAAGCTGACACCGTTATTGCAGTGCCCACCACATTCACTCCAGCTGCTCAAAGCTCCTGTCAAAAGCACTTAGCTGAAAAGACTGAACTTATTTGGCTTGGAAAGGGCAGTGGCACAATGGAGGCCACATTCAATAAAATGTCACGGTCTTGGCAGCACCTCTGGAGGGGCAGGGCTTGATCTAGGAAGCAAGCCTCAAGAAGAAAGGCAGAGCCTGAGTAACAGCTCTGCTGCACGGTGTTATCTCTCCTGGCACACGGCTTGGGGCTGCTGGAGATCCAGAGCTGCTCCTGCTGCTGCTCTCAGTGAGGTCTCTGTGCCCAGTGAGGCTCCTGGCCCTGGGCTGCCACAGGGTACCCCGGGCAGGGCCATCCCAAGGGACATCCCAGGGCAGGGACATCCCAAGGGGCATCCCAGGGCAAGGACATCCCAAGGGGCATCCCAGGACAGGGACATCCCAAGGGGCATGCCAGGGCAGGGACATCCCAAGGGACATCCCAGGGCAGGGACACGCCACAGAGCATCCAGGGCAGGGCCATCCCGAGGGACATCCCAAGTCAGGGACACCCTGAGGGGCATCCCACGGCAAGGACATCCCGAGGGGCAGCCCAGGGCAAGGACATCCCGAGGGGCAGCCCAGGACTGGCTGTGGCCATCCCACAGGGCACCCCCGCCACGGCCACAGCCTGGGTCAGGAAGGCAGAGGTGCCCAGGCTTGCCCCAGCAGCAGCTTTGGTGTCTGTGTGTGCACAGCAAGGCCTCACGCCCTGGTGCCCCTGCCTGGTGTCCTCAGCTCAGGGCCAGGCTGGCAGCAGCTCTGGGCACTGCAGGGCTGTGACACCTGCCTGGGGAGCACACACACACCTCCATGGGGCACACACACACACACACACACACACACACACACACACACACACCTGCCCAGGGAGCACACACACACCACACACACACACACACACACACACACACACACACACACACACCTGCCCAGGGAGCACACACACAGCTGCCTGGGGCAAAGACAGGCAGGAGGCCCAGGTGTGGGGAAGGAGTGACTCCTGTACACTGATGGACGTGGCTCCAGCCTGCAGAGCTCACCTTCACTGGGGATCAGCACTGGAAACGGAACACAGCACAGATCCCCGTGCAAAACCAGGTCTTACTGAAATGGTTCCTCCCACAATGGCATCAAACACAGATCCCTGGGCTCATCCCTGCTGACCCTGCTGGCACCCAGGGAGTGTTCAGCAGAGATGTCACCTGCCCAGAGCTCCCCCTCACCCTGGGGGGGCACTGAGGGACCCCGTGAGCCCAGATCCCCCTGGGTGGGCACTGAGGGACCCCGTGAGCCCAGCACTGTCTGGGTGGGCACTGGCTGTGCCGTGCTGTGCTGTGCCAGGCCGTGCCATGCCGTGCCTTGGGCTGTCCTCCCCGAGTTCCCAAAGATGGGCAGGGCAGCAGTTCTTCCCTGGCAGGGGCTGAGGCCCTGGCACAGGTTGCCCAGAGAAGCTGTGGCTGCCCCATCCCTGCCATTGGAATGCATTAACATGAGCACTAACAAAAAAGAGATTCATCCTTTCTAATAGATCATTGTTAAAAACTATATGAATAAAATTACAACTTTTCACAGAGCAAGTTACTCAAATACAATAACGAAATGTCAGCTCAAGCATTAATTACTAGATATTCATGGTACCCAACCAATCCAAGTGCTTTCCAGCTGGGTTCTAGACAGCAGCTCTGTTGTTTGTTTCGGCTGCAGGAGCTGAAATCCCCTCTCTGTCCCCAGCCAAAGCCCCTGCCCTGCCCTGGCGCAGCCCGAGCTGCAGCCCTTCCCAATGACAGGGAGGGAGGGAGGGCAGGAAAGCCTGTCAAACAGGATTATTCACAGAAAAACCCAGCTAAGTGGATTTAAAATTGCAACCTGTCACTGCCTTCTGCAAGTCATTTAGGAAGAGCTGGAAACTGGAATAACAATTTTAGCAGGAACAGAAAACCTAAGAAAGAAAGAAGAAGAGGATTTGTGGGAGGAGGCAGCCAGCCTGGCTGTGGGCTGAACTGTGGGTGGTGGGCTCAGGTCACAGAATCCCTGGGCAGCCAGGGTGAGGGGAATGATGCCTGCAATTCCCAGGGCAGAATAGCAAATACTGCAGAGAATACAGAATTTTAGATCTATTTTTAATGTGGAATAGTTGTATTTTATTAAAGACAAATGTATGTATAGCATGTATTACATACAAAAACACATAATCTAGATTTACATATTTAAATATATACTTAAAATTGGTGTATGTAAATATACAATACCATGGTTTATATTTTTATATACATATAGATAGATGTGACTTCCTTAAACTCAGATGTTGCTGTGCCAGGAGAAATAGTGGTCTGGGCCAGGATCAGCTCTGGGCCAGGATCAGCTCCCAGGCCAGGATCAGCTCCCAGGCCAGGATCAGCTCTGGGCCAGGATCAGCTCCCAGGCCAGGATCAGCTCTGGGCCACGATCAGCTCCAGGGCAGGATCAGCTCCAGGGCAGGATCAGCTCCCAGGCCAGGATCAGCTCTGGGCCAGGATCAGCTCTGGGCCAGGATCAGCTCCCAGGCCAGGATCAGCTCTGGGCCAGGATCAGCTCCCAGGGCAGGATCAGCTCTGGGCCAGGATCAGCTCCCAGGCCAGGATCAGCTCTGGGCCAGGATCAGCTCTGGGCCAGGATCAGCTCCCAGGCCAGGATCAGCTCTGGGCCAGGATCAGCTCTGGGCCAGGATCAGCTCCCAGGCCAGGATCAGCTCCCAGGGTAGGATCAGCTCCCAGGGCAGGATCAGCTCTGGGCCAGGATCAGCTCTGGGCCAGGATCAGCTCTGGGCCAGGACCAGGTCTCAGTTTTACTGCTCAACTCCGAGTGGTCACTTCCACGCCCTGACCGTGCTGCGGGCACAGTGGACAGTGTCCCCTCTGTCCTCTGAAATGTTCCTTTGTCATTAATGGCATTCAGTGGATGCCTCAGCTGCTCCCTTACATTCTCATCCCTGAACTATGAAGCAGCAGTGGTTATCTGCTGAATTAAGTCGTTCAGCTAAAAGAATCCCATATATTGTTTCTAGTCAATGGGCACTATGAATAGATTTTATGTAAAATTACTGGGAATGCATAATCCATTTTGCCTAATGTTATGGAATTTCTTCTCCCAAGCCCTGTGTGAAATGTAATTCATGTTCAGATACTGACAACTGAATCATATTCAGCATTCATATATAGTGCTTTATATATGCAAACTGCCATAAAACATTAATTAAGCAATAGATTTCCTAATGCTGAGAAAGTGTACTCACACCAGGCTCGGTGAGTTAAATGTTTAAATACTGTCAACGCTTAAACACTATTTACAGAGCTTCATTGTGCTGTGAGCTCAGTCACTGGCAGAACTGTAACAGTCAGTGGCTTCTCCATACGGTAAGTAGGAGTAGGAATGGTGGCTTGGTCTTTATCTACACCAAACTTTACTTTGAAATTGTACTTTTGCTACCAGCATGCTATTTTAGAAGTGAAGTAGCTGTAGTAAGAACACAGGCTGTCTGTTTGCAGACTCCTGGTGCAGCAACAGCAGAGGCAGCACTACCATTTACTGAGGGTTTTAATCTTCCAGGTGACTTTGGCTCCTTGTTCCCAATCCCTGCTAGCCAAAGCCACGGGGCACGTTCAGCACAGTGCTGGGACATCCTCCCACGAAGCTGCGTGCCCGTGGGGTGCCCCAAGCCCTCCCAGCTGGCTCCTCCCTGAGGTGGGTGCAGGTGTGGAGCTCGGTGTTCTCCTGGCACGCTGCAAGGACACCCAGCGTGATTGAAGTCGTGTGGTTTGGTTGGGCTGCTACTGATCCTGTTCATCGGTCAGGAAATGGTGAGACTGGGCTGCAGCTGCCAAAGCTGAGTCAGCACCACTCCTTGCAAAATGTCCCAGCTCTGCCACTGCCTGCACTGCCTGGAGGGGCAGGAAAGGCTCTGGGTGCCACTCGAGGGTGACTCACGCTCAGGGGTATTTACAGCTGCCAGGTGCTGCCACAGGTGTGAACCTGGCAGACAGAGCACAGCCCACCCCCCGTGCCAAGCCTTGCCAGCCTGCCGCAATCTTGGCAGGAGCAGCAGGCAGCCCCCTCCCCAAAGGACAGGGACCCTCCCTGCTCAGCCCCGAGCCTCTTCATAGGAGCCTGTCATCAGGAAGCCTAACAGGAGCTTGAAAGTCATGATTTCAGCAATGACAGTGCAGACTGAGCTCACAACACAGGGCACTGACACATTCCTTCCAGATCCCAGGAATCACGGGATCCCAAACCTCTTCCAAGCACTTCTCCAGGCTGTGCAGACCACGAACTCTTCCTGCTTTTTGTGCCCTGTACTACAGGGTTGGGTGCTTTGATTTAAACAGTCAACAATAAAAAGACTTTTTAATTGATTAGTCACTACAGCCATGAGTGCCACAGAGCTTACTTTCTTGTTCCATGAATGTATTTGTTTATATTTGCAGAAGGATTCAATCTGATGTAAACTATGAAATATGTTGTTTACTGAACAAAGATAGGTTCCAAGGCTCTTGTTAACACTGAAATCAAACCCGACTTTTAGATATCTATTTGCATTAGTCAGTCACCTCAGAGCCCACAGCCCTGGCTGAACACTACAGCACTTCATCAAACAGCCTGGGAAAACACCTAGAAGATAAATAACCTGTTTAAAAACGTCTGACGTGTCAATAGTTTGCCATGAAACTGGAAGACATACCAGAGCTTTGTCTGTGGTTTGTATTTGTATTAGTGCCTTGAAAACCAGAGTGTAAACCCAAAATTTGCTGATGCTATCAAGTTTGCTGTCAGCACTCTGGAGAACAGAATTAGAATTGTCAGTGATTTTGATAAACTGGTTTTTGACAGACATTTGTGCCTGGATGCCATCTGTGACGGTGCATTGAGTTTTAACTTTAGTTCACCATTACCCAGAGAGGATCTGCTGGCAGGGGAAGCAGCCTACAGGCTTTGCTGCTGGGGGAAACCCAGGCAAAAGTCCTTCCAGGAGGAAAACTGAAACTCTGACCATCCTGACATTTTGTCTTGCCAACAGTGTTAAAATGCCACATCTGTCTCAGTGATACTGAGAGAGCCTCAAAGTTCATCTCTGCTTGAGCAGTCAAGAATAAAATGAAGGGCAGTGCTAGCAGGATTAATGGGAACAGCTCCTAGGATCAGGGATCTTGCTGGCTGTTTGCAAGTGGGACAAACAAGTCGAGTTCAACTCTGTCCTGGGAAATATGCTTATTGCAAATAAAGTACCTTGTGTTTTCTTCCCCACTTGCTGTGACCAGCTCCTGATTCCACACTGATGTGCTTCCACTCAGCCAGGAGTGCCGGCTCAGCCTCCATCCACCCGACCTGCAGGACCTGTCTGGGAGTCTGCTGCAGCTCCCTCAGCCTGAGAAGTGATGGAGCACAAACAGAACCAACGCGTGTTTGAAGTTGGTTTCACCCTGGTTTTCTGGCACGTGACAAGACAACACTTCTCCCATGACAGGACAGGTCTGGCTGTGTTTTGCTGGGAGCAGTTCAGTGCCACCAGGGGAGGTCACTACACTGGGGGACAAGGGTGTCCTCTTAGTGGAACGATTAACACCAAAATGCAGTACACAGAAATGGAAATGCACTCCAGCAGGGAGTGTTAATATTTCACATTCACTGCTGCAGCTGTGGACTGTGGTCTGCAGCAAGGCCCCCAGGAACCCGAGCAGTGTGAGGAGCCTGCAGGGACACAGCCCTGTGTCCTGACAGCCTGTGACAACAAGCAGCCCTCAGCCAAACCCTCCAAGGGTCACATCAGCATTCCTGAGTGCCCTGCCCTGCCCCAGTACCAAACGTGGCTCACAGACCAAGTGGTATCAGCACCACCGGCCTTATCTGCTCATTCTCAGAGCTCATCAGTCAATAGTGCTGTTTGCTGGCTGGGGTTATCTGCAGGGCCACGTGTTGCAAGGCTCGCTCTGCTCCCACGTTCACCTTGATCCGCTGCAGGCCTGCAAGATGAAACAGTCCTTGGGCTGGTGACACAATCCGTGGCCAGTCACAATAATCCCTTCAGCCTTGACCAGCCAGAAACAGCAGCAGCCCTTGTAAAACAATCAGAAAACATGGCTTTGTGTTTAAGGATTGCATGAGAATTGGAGGCTATTGAGGCTGCCAACTACCGACATCAGACTGAGCCTAACATGGGTCTCAAAAAATCCTTCTCTCCTTCGCTGACATGTTTACCCCCAAATTACTTTAAAATGCTCAAATACAATCAATATTTACAGCTGAATGCTTCCAAGGACCCAAGGCAGCAGAACTCTGCTGGGTTCTGCAGGATCTATTCTGTGCACTATACACAGCACAGCCCACGTCCCAAAACTGAAACAATGCCATCCTTCCCAAAATCTGGTCTTTGGTATCCTTCTCAGCTGGCTGAGGAGTGGGAAAATTCCCCAGAGCTCGCCACCTGCCAAGAGCCCCAGCAGAGCTGCACAGCACCGGCCCTGGGCAAAGGCAGCTGGCCACAGCAGCCCTGACACGGAGGGGAAGCCCACGGCCAGGGGACACGCCTGCTGCTGCTCTGGGACCTCTGAACTCTCCCACCTCACCCTGAGATCCCAGCTGGAAGCACTCCTTCCACCCTGCCCTGGCAGAAGAATGCCAGTAAGGCTCTTTGCTCCTGCCCAGGAGACTGAGGAATTAAACAAACTCAGGAGAGCAAACCCCAAATGATCATGGCCTGCTGTAGCTGAGCGCTCCCAGCAGCAGTGAAGGCTGCAATGTGACACAGTGCCACGGGGCAGCGAAGGAAAGGCATTTTTCTCCAGAAGGGCTTTTGCTGCAGACAGGAAGTTTGCTTTTTGAATTAGTCACCAGTTTCACTCCAGGCTGATTACACCAGTTTCATTACCATACAATAGCACTGTTTCCATGCAAGTGCTATCAAGATCACATTTATGGTTCCAAAAGTTGTTTCACCACACCTACACAGAACCTGAGTGCTGCACACAGGAGCACAGAACTGCTGTAGCTGCTCTGTGTGCTCACCCAAAGCCCACAACCTTTCAGGTAAATGCTCCTGGGTAAACAGGAGGGAGTTGACAACAAATAACGAACACAGGAAGAGACCTGAACTTTGACAATTATGCATATTTTGAATATAAATATCATGTCTAGGAGTGGGATATAAGCATTCCATGGAGCATGTTCTTTATAAAGAACCATAAAGTGGCATTATGACACCAATTCAAGGGAAACATCTGATAAGTTCTGGCAGCACAGGCTACTTTAGCAATAGTGATAAGATCTCTGGCAGGACTTTTGATGGAAATAATGAACGCTTTTTTCTGTGTATGTGTGTCACTTTTCTCTTTCTTTTTTTTTTTGTTGTGTGGTTTTTTTTTGGTTTTTTAATACTTTATTTACACCCACGAGCAGCTGTGATTATTTCTCGAAGAAGCGCAGGTTTGGTATTTTGCATTTGAGGATCTTTTGGCAGAGGAAAGTCCCTGAGGGGCTCTCCTTCCCTGGGGCAGGCAGGGCAGGGTGACTGCCCAGCCCAGCTGCTGCCAGGAGGGCCATGCTGCAGGCTGAGCGGGGCAGGAGCCAGCTCAGCCCGTGCCACAGCCTGGCCTGAGCCACCTCAGTGCCACCGGGGCTCTGCCCGCCTGGGGCTGCCACACAACACCTCCACTCACAGTGAAACCTGCCCCTGGAACTACCCCGGCTGCTGCCTGCTCTGACTGCCTGTGAGCACGCCCTGCTCCTGGAGTGAGAACTGCCAATGCCTGGATTGAGAGAAACACGCATCAGGCAGTCTTGCTGCAGACATGGATTCACATATCGAATTATTGAGAATTTCTCAAGGTGCAGGTAAGTTAAATATTAGATTAAAATGCTGTTGGATGCCAGGTTATTTTTGTCATCTTCTCCTTCCTCAACCCCTCCAAAGCAACCTAAATCATCCTGCTGCCAAATCCAAAATAAAGACTTCTCTGTACACCACTGCACTAAAAACTAATTCAGGTCCCAAAATCTTGCTCAATTTCATAAATTCAAAATGAGTAAACATTGAAAAATTTCTCCAGATTTGTTCAATGCCAGAAAATATTTGGTGCAATTCTGTTCTTTGAACTCAGATTTTTTCATCTTCTTAGTTTCCCTTGGTAATTATTCTCGCTTTACCTTTAGTTTTACTATTAATATTAATGTCACACACTGACAGCATGGGAGTGACAGAACAGCAACTCTTCCCCAAGCGATTGAATCTTCTCAGTTTAACTGTTTTATATTGGGTTGTGAGCCAGCTAAGTCACTTAATCTTAAATGAGTGGTAAGGTATGTCTGCTACATCCAGGGAACATTGCCATTAGGAATTAAATGATGTGCAGTATCCTCAGCCCGTGACTTCCCTTGGGATTTTTTCAGCAGCAGTGCAGAGAAATTAAAATACAACATTTAGCATGATTTGTAGCTTTACAATTCAGTTGTCACCCTGCCTAGCTGGTACCTGGCAGAGCACTGTGATCTCAGAAGTCCCCTTCACAGTCACCAGGACTTCCCACGTGTTAATAAACCTCCTTTCAATGTGTAGCCACTGGCAGGGGCAGAGAAACTCTGACTGAAGGCAAGCAGCTCTTCCTGTCCGAGAGCTGCAGATTTCAGATAGGCACGCTGTCCCACCTAACTCTGGGCACGTTCTGTGTCTGTCTCACCCAGAGCCCATTTCTGGATCTCAACTCCAGCTCGGTTTCACGCACAGAGCCCGGGCCCCGAGATCCAGCACAAACCTGTGCAGGAACACAAACACCCCAAAGCTCAGCCCACTCCTCAGAGCAGGCTCTGCTCCCCAGGGAGAGCAGAGTCCTCCTGTGAAATCTCTCTCTGAATAAGCTCAGTGGGACTCGGCCAGGTGCAGGAGGTGCCACATCCCTCTGCAGACACCGACCCACAGCCCTGAGTGTGGCTGGGCAGCTCTAAAGAGGAGCTGCCTAGAAGGTCCCTTCAGGAACACCAGGAAGGTTTTACCTCTTCTTGCAGAATTAAATCTTGTTGTCACCAGGCACTGACAAACTTTCAGGGTACTCAAACGAGACATTGCACTTGTTACTGATCTAAACTACCCTTGTTTAATCTTTGCCTACCAAGTACAATAGATTAAAAAACCCAGCAAAGCTTTACTGCTTTACTGGCACAAAGGATCTCCAACAGCAGCAGCTCCCAGCTCGCTCTCTAACTGCACAGAAATAACTCAGCCTGCACGAGCAGTTTTACTGAACGAGCAGGGCTGCTCAGCACAGTAAAAGCTGCAAATACATGTAAATATTGTATGGTGAACTGCTTCGTAACCAAATTTATGCTTTTCAGCTGATTGTTATTTTGGCATTTTTAAGATAGCACGAAATCATCCTGAAATTGTTTTTAAAATATGCTTGATCATTTTGAAAATCAAATTAATCAGCTAACTCTGATGATTATATTTTGCCTAGACCCTGCTTCATTGTCATGCCTCCATGTTGCTCAGCCAAAGCTTGTTTCAGGAAAACATTAATATTTTTCCTGAAAATCTAAACCACTACCATTCATGAGGCACAACCACCCAATGCAATGCACACTTCATAATTCAAATATTATGTGCTGCATCCTCTCATGATTTATTTAACATCTGTGTCTAAACCCTCAGCCAGGGATTTTCAAACTTTCCAGCCCACAGATCCCTCAGTGGTCTGTAGCCATGCACCAGAATTCATCTCCAAGAAAACCAATTTGATTCTTTCAGTTACTTCCCACAGACTCCTTGCACTGCAGACTAACTAATTACCTAGAGCTGGCTGGTAATAGGAGAGATTAAATTAATACATGTAGTAGGGCACTGGCACTTGAGAGATCACATTCCCTATTTAAACTCAACAGCATAAAGATTGTTTGTTACTTTGAACGTGATACATTTCCTTCTTCAGGAACAGCAGCAATTAATAGCATAGTGCAGCATTTAAAAATGGAGAGCAGTTTTATTCTGTCACTGAAGAAAACAACACACACCTCAATCCAGCAGCGAGTTGGGATTAAATAGATAGGATTAAAACCAACATTACAGTCTGGCCTTTATAAAATTGGCTACTGGCATGTTGGGAGTAAGTGTAATGTGAATAATTCAGATGTGGGTTTGCTACAGAAGTGATAAAGGTGAGCAAGCCCACATCATACCCAAAACCTGAGCACAGATCAAGAAAATTAAATATTTCTGCAGTGACACTGGGGCCTTTCAGCAACTCTTACAGCTGGTTTTGAAGAGAACTTTGCCAGCCCGTGACTTGATTTTGGCTGGCTCACACCAAGCCGGGTGATGTGGTAGCTCTGCTCCCAGAGTACTCCTAGGAGGGGGAATCAGATGGACACCGAAAGGAACAGCAAGAACAAGGGGAGAAATGGCTTAAAAGCTTCCAAGGGAGCTCAGTTATCCAGTTTCCAAAGGATGGGCTAAGCAGCCATGGAGAGACAGCTCCCAGGACTAGAGGCTGGGAGCACTCCGAGATCTTCCTCAGAGCTCCCAGGAGCTGCAGTAGTGCTCTGGGAAACCACCAAGGGTTACCTGGGCAGAGTCTGGAACAGAGGGGACCAAAGCCCAGCCCCGGGGCTGTGCTGGCAGATAAAACACCTGCTGCACCCCAGGCTGACCTGCACAGCTCAGGAGCAGCCCACAGGCTCTGCAGGTGCGTGAGAAGAACGTGCAGCTGTAGCAATCAGGGGGGCCTGGTGAGCAGCACCCACTGGGGACAGCCAGCTGCCACGGCTGCACCCACAAAGCACACACCCACACTTAGCAAAGTTCTTCCAACCACTGCCCATTCCACAGCAGGGCTGCTGGAACGCGTTCCTGTTCCTCAGGAGAGGTTTTACTGCAAAGACCCACACAGCAGCAGCAGAGGGGCTCACTCTGAGCTCCAGGGGATCACCAGGGCTGCAGCACTCACCAGAGGATTGGTGACCACGGAGGTGATGCTACAGCACTCGAATGCTGCAAAAATAATTTCAGTACAGCTTGGCCTCTGCGAAAATTGTACAGGAATAAGAGAACATTATTTACAAAACTTATGTCAAATCCTTAGACTTTGCCTACCCAAGCACTGTGTTTGGCTTAGGCTCGGAATCAAGGTGTGGTAGCAAGGATCTAAATGTCACCACCATGTGAATAAATACCAAGAATTGTGAAGAACTGAGTAAGGTGCAACAGCAAGGACCGGAGGTGCCAAAACAACTAATGACCCTTTCTCGAAAGGAACGTCTAATAGAAAGTCCAAGGGACGACTTCCACAAAGAGTGGCACGAAGCCAGCCCCTGTGACTCAGCCCTGCCAGGCCACAAGCGAAGCAGCACCGGCACCCGGCAGCGGCCGCAGCTCCCGCCTGGGCCACCAGCCGGTCCCGGCTCCGCAGCGCGGGGGAACCCGGACACGGGCCCGGCCCAGCCCGGCCCGGCCCCGGCTGCACGCGGCGATAGCGCGGGAGCAGCGAGACAGCGCCGACAGCGGGCGGGGGCGCGGGGCGGCGGCACCGGGGTGGGGCAGGGGGCTGCCGGTCCCACCGCCCGGCGCGCCCTCCCGCGCCCATCCCCATCCCCATCCCCATCCCCATCCCCATCCCGGCGCGGAGGGCCCCGGGCGGGAGGGGACGCGCGGCGATCCCGATCCCGTCCCCGTTCCCGATCCCGTTCCCGATCCCGGGGGCGGGCCGCCATGGGCCGCGGCAGCGCTGTCCCGCCCCGCCGCGCCGGGGCCGGGGCCGGTAGCGGCAGCGCTGCCGCCCTCTCTCCCTCCCTCCTTGTCCTCCTCAGCCCCTTCCTCCTTCTCCTCCTCCTCGGCGCTGCCCGGCGCCGGGGCTCTCCCGGCGCCGCTCCGCAAGGCGCGGCCGCCGCTTCCCCGCCCCGGCGCGGGGCCGCCCTCGTCCCCTCCCTCCCTCCGCCCCGTCCCCGCCCGCCGCGGCAGCCCCGAGCGGGAGGCGGCGGAGGGAGGCGGGAGCCATGCGGGAGTACAAGGTGGTGGTGCTGGGCTCGGGCGGCGTGGGCAAGTCCGCCCTTACCGTGCAGTTCGTGACCGGCTCCTTCATCGAGAAGTATGACCCCACCATCGAGGACTTCTACCGCAAGGAGATCGAGGTGGACTCGTCCCCGTCCGTGCTGGAGATCCTGGACACGGCGGGCACCGAGCAGTTCGCCTCCATGCGGGACCTCTACATCAAGAACGGGCAGGGCTTCATCCTGGTGTACAGCCTGGTGAACCAGCAGAGCTTCCAGGACATCAAGCCCATGCGGGACCAGATCATCCGCGTCAAGAGGTACGAGCGGGTGCCCATGATCCTGGTGGGCAACAAGGTGGACCTGGAGGGCGAGCGCGAGGTCTCCTTCGGGGAGGGCAAAGCGCTGGCCGAGGAGTGGAGCTGCCCCTTCATGGAGACCTCGGCCAAAAACAAAGCCTCTGTGGACGAGCTGTTCGCCGAGATCGTCAGGCAGATGAACTACGCGGCGCAGCCCAACGGGGACGAGCCGTGCTGCGCCTCCTGCGCCATCCTCTGAGGGCGGCGGCGGCCCCGGCCCCGGCGGGCGCGCTCGGGGAGAAAACATCGCGAAAAAAATTCGTCGTGTTGGAAATGTGGCTTTTCTCGGCATGTACGTTTCGTCCAGTCTTGGTCATGGCATATTTCCTGTCAGTGTCGGCGGCGGGCGCGGGAGCAGCCGGTCCCGCCGCCCGGGGAGCGGAGCCACGCGGGGAGCCCGCTGTCCCGGGACAGCCGCGGGGAGCCCGGCGGGGAGCGGGGCCCGCGGCCCGGCCAGCCCCGGGACAGCGGGGCCGCACCCCGGGACAGCGGAGCCGCACCCCGGGACGCCGGGCCCGCACTCCCGGGACAGCGGAGCCGCACCCCGGGACAGCGGGGCCGTACCCCGGGACACCGGGCCCGTACCCCCGGGACACCGGGGCCGTACCCCGGGTGCGGGCCCGTCCCGGCGCCGCTGCCGCCGTCTCTATGCAAGCGGGAGCGGTGCGGGGCCGTCCCGCCCGGAGAGTTGCACATGGAACTGGGACTGTGACCCGATCGGTGCTGCCAGGCTCGGGGCGCCGGGCAGCGCCGCCGATATCCCTGGAATAATGCTCTATTTTGTTTACCTGCTGTATCGGATGGGAGTTTGCAGGAGAGTGGTAGCGTGGTGGTTTTTCTCCTGGTTTTATTTGTTTGTTTTTGTTTTCTTTTTTAATCAGCTGTGAAAATGTTACAAATCTGCACAATTTTTTAGGTGTGCGTGTGTGTGTGATTTCGTTGTGGTTTTGGTTTTTCCTTTGGCGGGGGGGAGGGCGGTGGTGCTTTTTTTGCCGAGGGGTTTTGGATTTGGGTTGGCAATACCTGATTTTGATGACTCGCTCTCTCAAGTGCAAAGACTTCCCCTGAGTGATGCAGGGCCAACAGCAGCCCTGTGTCTGTAGAGTGCCTTCAAAACTCAGCTGTTCCAGCCGGTGCCAACCTGTGAAAGCTCCACAGAATCCCATTATCTACTACTCCAAAAACTACTTAACAGTTTCCTTGCAGTAATCACACCGAGCAAGCCAGGACAAAAGGGCCTATTGTTAGTGGAATTTATTTCTTATTTCCATCTGAGCCTTTTAACTGTTATTTCTATGTCTTGCAAGTTTGGGCCTAATTTACTTCAAATTTACAAGAATTTACCCTTTTGGGATTTTTGGGTGGGGGGCTTTTTTTTTAAATTTTTTTGGTTCTATTTTCCTTTGATTTTGTCGTGGGATGTGCCTCCAGCCAGCAAAGAAGGAAACCTTATCGTTGTGATGTACCAAGAACATTCTAACAACTGTCATTTTAAGTGCAGACATGCATTGAAGAAATGTCTATCCATTTGAAGAATTTTAATACAAATGCTGTTTTTTAGAAAACAACTTTGTGCATTGTTATGTATCACATGAAACACTGACTTTCACACAGGCTCTTAATCCAGATTTATATCTCAGCAGCAGTGCGAGGGGTCGATTTAGCTAAGAACAGTGGTGAAAAAAAGGCAAACCACAAGATTGCTGTTTTACCTAATATTTAGTCATTTTTGATGCAGGTTTTTGCTTGTGTTCACTCCCGGCCCAGTGTGCTGCCAGGCTGTGGGAAGAGGGCTGTGCTTTGAGGAGGCAGTGTGGGCTTACTGCCACTGGCCCTGTGGGATTAGGCCCTTTTCCCTCCTGGAGGCAGCGTGGTTTATAGGGGTGAAGTTCTAAAGGTCAGTTATTTATGAAATTCAGACTTTTAGTCTCATTGCATTATCACTTTAAAATTATAAACCAGACCTTTTTGTTTTCTGGTTTGCAGAGGGGCTGGGGTGGGAGGAGACCTGTGCCTCCCGAAAGCTGGAAGGTCCAAGGAGCTTCTTTACCTGTTCTCTCCTCTCTTTGCCCCTTTTTTAAAGGTCTGCACACAAAACCTGCATTTCTATTTTTCCTTCTCCCCCCTGTCCCAAGGAGTCTTGAAATTATCTTACATCTCAAAAACAGAGGCTGAGCAATGATGTGTAAAGGGGTTTTTAATCAGGCCAACTGAAAAGTGACTGCCGTGATTCCTCTGCGATTCTGGCAATTTCTCCTGGTTTAAGCAGGAGAACTTTGTGCCCTAGCACCGGCAGAGCAGTGTGCAGTGTCAGTTTGATGCTGCGTACTGAAATCCCGCTGACTGAAACGAAAAGTGCCATTTGTGCTTTAGTCACAACTGGATCATTTTTGTAGCCGCATCAAGCAACGACCAAAATGTGTAAAAGATTGTACGGTGAAAGCGTGTTGTGCTGCAGGGCCCAGGCGTGTCCTTGCGGCCAGGCCCTCTCTGGGGCTGTGTCAGTCTCAGTGGGGAGCAGAGGGCTGGAGGAGGCAACCCCGGTGCTGGGCCCTGGGGTAAACACATCATTTACCCCTCTTTAAACTTGGAAACCTCATTGCAGCTCATCTTCCAGGAATTCCTAAAAGTTCATTGGAAGCCAGAGGATCCCGTGCTGGAAGACGGGAATGACAGAGGGGGTTTCTTTTAACCCAAGTACTGCACTGAAAGCTAAGGAAGCTTGACTGCTGCCACATTTGCACCTTACAAACTGCGTGTCTGATGTTAAAAAAATCAATTTACATCTCAGTTAGTGCCATGGTTCAATTTTGCCTTAAATTCAATGGGAATGTAGAGTCTTTAGCACCCGCCAGGCCTCGATCAGTGCATTGTCAGCAGCTTGATGTGGCTGATAAAAGCAGGTATTTATTGTGCCCTCCCAGGAGCCAGCAGATCCCTCACGTTCCCCAGCGCCTCTTTCCCCACTGCCTGAGCTGTGCTTGAGGAATAAAGCAAAAGTGAGTGTTTTAGCACACAAAGTCTGGCTTTGCTCAGCCTGGCAGAGCAGCTGGGGGCAGCCAGCTGAGCTCTGTGTTGTGCTGGGCCTTCGTGTGGTACATTCTGGTTTTGGCCAAAAAGGTGCATTTGTAAAACGGTGAAGTGTTTAAGCAGCCGTGGCACTGTTTGATCAGGGTTTTGAATGTGTTTAGGCATTCCGTGTTCTCTGTGACTGGTGAGGACAGTACACAGCATAGAGCTCAATAGTCTGATCTTCCAAATACTCTGAAGTGTTTTGGTGCTTGTTAAACATAGGCCTTGTCTATAAAAAGTCTGAAAAAAATCATCCTGCTTTAACTTGACTGAGTGATGAAAGCTATATTAGCTTCGACACTTGAGGGAAATGTTGTATCAATATAAAGGTACTCTTTATTCCTTTTCCCTGTGGGAATATGTTACACCCGTGTCAATACAGAGGTGGTTTATCACTCTTTTCACAGTGAGAATTGCAAATATTTACTTGTTTTGGAAGAAAAATTACATTCCCAGCCAAAATACTTCCTGACATCGCAGAAATTGTGTAAACAAGGCCTCGGTTTAAGGCTGGTCTTGTGACCACATACTTTGCTGTACATAATGATTGTATTTTTAAAACTCTGAGCTTGTTCTGTGGGAGGAAGCGTGTGTGGCATGCCGTGTCCGTGACTGTAACCTGCCCTGCGCTCAGCCCCAGCCCCAGGGCGAGTGTGCCTCTGCTCGAAGGATGCTCAGGATTCACTGATCTCATGGTGCTGGAGCTGGTGTGGAACTCTGTGCCTCTGGGCTCCTGCTGGTTCTGCTTCTCTCGAAAGAATGTACGGCGAGCTGTTTGCAAAGGGCATTTTAAATAAAGGGCAGCTGGCTCTTTATGACTTCCTCACTTGGGTACTCATTGTGTGCAGGTGTTGTTCGGGGTCAGATTTCCTCCAGGAGTGACAAAATGCAGAAACTCGCATGTTCTTTGAGAATTTTGTGCTGAGAGGAGTGGCACAGGTGCACGGAGAGCGTGGATGGCTCCCAGGAGGGGAACGGAGCCCAGCTGAGCTCTGTGCCTGGCCAGCTCTGTACACTGCTGAGCCAGCCCTCACCGTACCCTGGGCATGTCCTGAGATCTGAGACCTGCTCCAGGAGCAAACGTGTGTGAGCTCAGCTCCAAGGGGACATGGTTTTAAATATTGGTATTCACAGCTTACAGCCTGTTCCTGCAGTGTTTACAGCCTCGTGCAAAATGTGTGTGTCAAAGACTCTCCTTCCAGTCACATTGCTGCAAGTGTTTGGGAGCCCCCTTTTTGCAGGAATCCAGCATCTGCCCAAAGTGTAGAACTTTGTGTTACAGTCTCTGGTAACCGTGTGCGCAGCAGATGAGAGGGATTTGAGAGCAAACTTTCAGTGCCAAAAGCAAAAGATATTCAAGCGAGCTGTAGTGATGAGAAATGGAGTGCAAGTGTGTTGCTGGGCTGCATGTGTTGGGGTTTTGGGCTTTCTTTTTGATTTTGTGTTCTAATTTGTGTAGAGTTTGTTAGTCTATCATCAAAAATCCTGCTGTGTTTCTCAAGGAAGAGTCAGCACGTGTGTGTGTGTGCGTGTGATCTGACTTCACTGGGGCTGGAATCAGAATTCCTCCCTTTCCACAGATGATCTCACCTCAGTGACCTCAGTTCTGGAGCATTCCTTATGGGACGGTCCTTGTGGTGCTGAAGGAGCCCCCAGCAAAACCTGGCCACTGATGATGAGCAGCGATGTTCCTGCAGAAAGCTCCAGAACAGCCATTGCTTTTTCTCTGAGGCTGTTTTAAATTTCTGAAGGGCACAGCTGCTCCAGCCAGCACCGGGGCTGCTTTGCTGCTGTCCGTGCCAGAGGTGCATATTGTGCATAAAGCAAGAACTCAGATCCTTAATCTGCACTATCCAGCAAGTCCCAGTCCTACCTAAACCACTGGAAAATTAAAAGCCAGTTAACCATTGCAAGTCATCCAAGTAAATCTTAAAATATTAAAAGCAGCTGTTCTGTATTGACTCTGTTTTTCATTTTGGCAGTCTTGGGTCTTTTGGAGATTTGGGTGAAGAGCAGACTGATCAAGCAGCCATAGCTTTGTTTTGTAGTCCTTGACAGAGAGATTTTTAGGAAAATTGTGCCTGACCTGTAGCTTCAGCTTCAAGGATTCAACCCCCATTTATTTCTACAAAGTTCTGTAAGTGAACATTATAAAATAAAGTGCTTAGTTAATAGATTTTGATGTCCAGGTACAGACAGATCTCAGGTGCTTCTCCTCTGCTTGACAGACCAATAATGATTGTGAAAAAGTGCTGCAGCAATGAGACTGGACAGAAGGATCAAAATATTGTTACAGTTTTTGCCTTTGATACAATCACATTAATTTGTTACACTGGGGCAAAAGGGGATGTTTTATGTTGCTTTTGAGGATGGCTGTAAATGGACTTCTGGGTGAAAACGACTCTGAAGTCGAAGTTGGCTGTTCTTTCCTCTGGATCAGGTATTGCAAAAGGTACAGGTCAGTATTTATAGCAGGTGTCCCTTCCCACTTTCTCATTTGTGGGTATGTTCATCTAATTCTTTGTTTCTGTAGTGTTCCTACAGTTACCCCAATTTCAGCAGTGCAGGGGACATGTATTGTATCCACTCTGGTCCAGAGAGGCAGCTTGAAAGAGAACTCTCTGCAGATATTCCAAAAGCACTTTCTGTAGAAGAATAAAATAGGTGCACTTTGGAGATCACAACTGCATGTTTCTGTGAAAAACACAAAATGTGTTCTGAAAAACACAAAATGTGCCTTGTGTTTAACTTCCTCTGCTGGGTGGTGGTGCCTTCCCCAGCCGTGCTGCCCTGGCCCTGGGGTGAGCTGGGGCAGGAGCAGCAGCAGGACTGATGGAATCCTGGCTGGCAGGGTGGGCTCTGGGGTGGGCTCTGGGGTGGACGATAGAATCCTGGCTGGCAGGGTGGGCATCTGCCTTGAGGATCTGCCTCGGGGGCTCTGGGCTGGGCTGGAAGCAGGACACACAGTGCCAGGTTCCCCAGGTGCCAGACGGGGCAGGGCAGGGAGCAGGATGTCCTGCTGGGAGCTGGGGAGATGGGCTCCATTCTTCTGTTTTGGGTATAAAACATCCTTTTGTGTGTGTGTGTGTGTGATGGATTTACTGGGTTTTTTCCCTCCTTACATTGCTAAGCAGACTCAAAAGTGCAAGAAACATTTGTACAACATGTGTTCTCCACCAGGGATGAGTTTGATGCTTGGACTGAGCTTCCTACACCACTAATCACCAAAATCTCTTTCAAGCTGTTGGAACCTTACAGTGATGATTGTTGCAATGTGACTCAGGGGACTTGGGAGCTGTGGTGCTGAAGGATGAGATTAGTGATAATTGTACCCCCTGAATGAACTACAGCAGGATCACGTACCCCCATTTCAGATGGGGACTTTGCTGCCAAGTTTACTGATGATTACCAAAGTTAAGATGAAAGCATGCTAACAAAGTGCTTGAGTCATTGAGTTTCTAATGTTTGCAATCTGATTTCCCTTCTTTTTGGGATACTCTGCTGCATCCCAGATTGGCTGTCTATTTTCTGCTGGGTTTCTTGTTTCAAATGTTATGTTTGTTTTAGTGTGGGTTTTGCTTTCCCTTTGGTTGTTGGATCTTTTGGTTTCTCCTTTAATTAAAGGAAAAAATAGAGAGGAGATTCACATCTGAGTTGCTGTGTAGCACAAGCTGCACAGATTCCAGAAATACATGCCATGTCTCCACATATTTTTGCAATAAAGTTTTAGGAGAATACTGTATATTTAAGGTATTTCTAAGGCCTGGACTCTCAGCAGAGAAACTGCTTGGAAAAGATTATTTCCAAAAGAACTGGGTCAGCCTGGAGTGAATTAGAGTTCAGAGATACTGAGGCATTTATTCCCTTAAAGTATTACTGTACTTCAGCCTCTGCAGTGACAGTTACAGATTGCCGAGCATAAATATTTATGCACATGTACAAACTTGTATCTGGTATCCACAATTTGGGAAACATCCACATTTTTCGCCTTCTAGCATAGAAAATAAGGCACTGAGTATCAGACCAGTAGCATAGAAATTGAGGTGTGTGTTTATTTAGCCAATTATAAGCACCTAAAAAGAGTTTTCTGGATTCTCTTCAAGCACTTTTGACCTGGCACAGATTAGTTCAGCGTTGCTAAACCAGAAGGTCCCCATGGCGATTAAAGGTGAGGCCTTGGCCTGTCTGACCCGTCTGGCTTGTGGGCAGCTCTGTCTGCGAGGGAAGCCAGCCTCGTGTCACCTCTGTGCCCTTGGGGACAGGCAGCCACACCTGTCTGAGGATGTGTGAGAGCCCAGGGATAGATTTTCCTGGGCTCCTCCCAGCTGTAGGAGGCTGGGGTTGCTCAGTGTGCACCTGGTGCAGCTGTTCCAGCTGTGCTGAGGCACCGCTCGGGTTTTCGGCGCTCCGTAGTTAACAGCAATTAACTGATGAGGAACTGGAGTTCATTTGGAAAACAGGTTTGTGCATACTCATGTGGAGACATAAACTGTGATATTCCAGGATGTAAACACACCTAAGCAAATGTGTTTGGTGTCCCCAGTGCCAACAATAGAATTGTTAATATAAATTCATCACTGAAGTTCTGTTTGTGCACTGACTTAACACTTGAATTTGAACTTGACCTATTCTCTGCTTCTGTGGATGTGTGTCCCTAATTCTCCATTCTTTTGTAACCCCATTGAAAGCAGAGCCTTTTTAAGCTAATTTAACCACAGCCTGAATTTAAATATTTCACATGCACCTAGTAGTGTGAATATTTTTTAAAAGTTATAATTTCATTATAAAAGCAAGCCTTCCTTCCCCTGTGCCTTTAGCTGAATTCTCAGCTGTCTATAGTGTAAACTTGGATTTCTTTTTTCCCCTTTCTAGGGGTCATTTTACCCTGAGGTGACACTGAGCTTATGTAAATTGTGACTCTATCTTGAAATGCCAACAGGTGTATTATAATTTTTTTTATATGGTTGTTTCAAAAGCCAGGGATCTGTGGAACACTGGCAGTAGTGGCCAGCCAGGAGGAGAAGGGCTTGGAGCTGTGTGCCCTGAGGGGCTGGTGGGAAGAGCAGCTGGAGCAGCCCCAGGAAGATCCCCAGCAGCTCGAGCAGGGATGAGGCTGCATCCCAAACGCTCCCTCTGCAGCTGCTGTGGCTGAATCAAAGAGCACAAGTTAGACAGAGCCGTCACTTGATTTTTTTGATTTTTCAGTGGCTGCCAAGAGCTACATAAGCCCCTGAACTATGTCAGAACTGGAGGGAGAACAAAGGTGCCCTGAGTTTGCCTTTCCCTGCTGCCCTGCTGCCTCCTCTGCGCCCAGGAGCTTTGTGAGCCTCGGAGTCTGCGGGTCGCTGCAGGGGTGTGTGGCCACACAGATGAAAACATACATGTTCCAAAATTTAAAACCCCACAATTGCCAGCTCTATACTTCAGGAAGCCAGCCTGCTGTGTTGCCTTGGTGTAAGTACTAGACTGTAGAAACTTTGCACAAGGAAGGATGAGCTCCTTTGGGTGGCCCCACCCTCCCCTCTGAATAAAACTGGGGACACTCTCTGGGATCCAGAGGCTGGGTGGAAAACGCATGATGTGAGTAGGCTCAAAATTGAATTAATTAGAAACTCTTACAATTTTTAGTCACTTGAAACGGGGTCAATTTCAAATCAATCTTTTTGCAAGATGAAACACACTGACTTCAAAACGGGCTTTTGTGGTGGTACATCACAGCACTTATCAAATTAACAAAGGGCTGAGCCAGCAGGTAACGAGGTACTCAGCCGGGGCTGAGCTTTCTTCCAAGGGCAGGTATTATTTTGAGGTCTAATAACTACCCTTATGGAAAAAGCAAATTTTTTTTTTAAACCCTTAGGAAAGGTTCAATCTGAAACACAGTGATTGCAGGACTCGGGGAGGATTATGGTAATTTATGTCAATTAATTCAATGCAGAACAGATTATAGACCACTGTGCTTCACCATCTTGTGGAAAATCTAGCATTCAAAATGTAGCATAATCAGATTTTGATTTATGCAAACTCTCTCTGGAAGACTACACCAGTCTCTAGTTTTGCAGCAATGGGGAGTCAGTGTTTCCCCGAGGATGGGTTTCCAGCAAGGCCGGGATGAGCTCTGCCCGCTGGGCTGGGGCTCTGCGCGGGCAGAACTGTGCCAGGCACACAGGGTGTCCCCTAGAGCCACCAGGGCCAGCCGGGCATCGGCCAGGGGCTCTGCTCCCGGCAGCCGCCGTTCTGCACGAGAAATTCACTCCGCGCAGCTCGGCTGCTCCCGGCACAGCTCGGGAGGCTGCGGGCACAGAGCCGTGTCTGCGGTCCCTCGGTGTGCGGGTCCTGCAGTCTGCGGGTCCCGCCGTGTGCGGGTCCTGCTGTGTGCCGTGTGCGGGTCCCTCGGTGTGCGGGTCCTGCCGTGTGCGGGTCCTGCTGTGTGCGGGTCCTGCTGTGTGCCGTGTGCGGGTCCCGCCGTGTGCCGTGTGCGGGTCCTGCCGTGTGCGGGTCCCGCAGTGTGCGGGGCTCGCTGTGCCCCTTCCTCTGCTCTCAGCTCCGTACGTGCAGCTGTCCAGGGGAAGCGGCTGAAGATCTCGGGACACTTCTGTGTTCTGAGCTTCCTCAGCTCTGCCCTTCACAGACAGACAGACAGACAGACAGACAGACACACACCTCTGCTTCCTCCAGCCCTACCCCAGCAGAAGCAAGCGCAATGGTTGCGGTGGCGTTCGGGGCGCTGGGAAGGAAGCCCACGGTCTCTCTGCCAGTGGATGAATTGCAATGCCCTCGCCTGGCTGGGATCTGTGATCCTCAGGCTTTGTGCTGTGGTGAGGGAACTTAAAAATGCTATTTTTAGCCAGGCTGGGCACACCGCGGGCACCGCAGTCACCGGGCCGTTCCAGGCCTGCCACAGCCAGGCTGGGGACACCGCGGGCACCACAGTCACTGGGCTGCTCTGGGCCCTGCCACAGCCAGGCTGGGCACACCGCGGGCACCGGGGAGACTGGGCTGCTCCAGGCCTGCCACAGCCAGGCTGGGCACACCGCAGGCACCGGGGTCACCGGGCTGCTCCGGGCCCTGCCACAGCCAGGCTGGGCACACTGCGGGCACCGGGGTCACCGGGCTGCTCCGGGTCCTGCCACAGCCAGGCTGGGGACACCGCGGGCACCGCGGGCACCGGGTCCTGCCACAGCCAGGCTGGGCACACCGCGGGCACCGGGGTCACCGGGTCCTGCCACAGCCAGGCTGGGCACACCGCGGGCACCGCGGGCACCGGGTCCTGCCACAGCCAGGCTGGGCACACCGCGGGCACCGGGGAGACTGGGCTGCTCCAGGCCTGCCACAGCCAGGCTGGGCACACCGCAGGCACCGGGGTCACCGGGCTGCTCCGGGCCCTGCCACAGCCAGGCTGGGCACACCGCGGGCACCGGGGTCACCAGGCTGCTCCGGGTCCTGCCACAGCCAGGCTGGGGACACCGCGGTCACTGCGGTCACCGGGCCGCTCCGGGCCCTGCCACAGCCGGCAGAGCTCCGGCGGAGCAGCTGCTTCGGGAGGTTTGCAGCTGCTGCGTTCAGCCTTGACTTCAGAAAAGAAAATCATTGTGTGTGTTGTCCTTCTTCTCAGGCACACTAGTTCCATAATGTGTTTAGGAGTTGAAATTAATGTTCCTCCATGTGTGTTTCACCAAACTGGCTGGCTTTTCTGAGCCCATTTTGGGCAAAAAAACCTGAGAGTAAACATGTCCTTTTAAAAAATTTTTTTTAAAAACTTATATCAATTCTATTCCCAGTTGTACTTGAATTGACAAGCTCCAGGTTTGATTCCTAAAGGGAGTAGGTGCATTAACTCGTGTTAATGCCCATCACCATCCCCGAGAGCCGCAGGGGAAGGTTTTCAAGAGGAACGTACTTGATGTTTCTCAGCTGGAAAGTGCCAGCCAGTGGCTTAGTCTGGATCGATTAACGAGGTTTGTCCTGTTGCCAGGGCTCATTTTTATTATCCAGCCTTCCCTTCTGGGAATAGCCTAAATAGATGGAATGAGTGCTTCTGCCTTAAGGGTGTGGCAGTTGGGATTTGAGGTTGTTTCGTCACCAGCTCTCTCTCCCTTTCTGATTCACAGGTTTGTAAGGAACTAACACTTTTATAGAGACAAGGATTTGTGCTGTAGTTCATGAGGACAGTGAACATGAACTCAGAACCTTCTACACGGGTTATACGATCAGCAGTTACCAAGTACAGGAACTGAATCCCTTCCTTTTCTTGGCAGATGTGCCTTTGGCAGGGGTCAGCCTGGAGAAAAGGAGGCTCAGGGGAACCTTCTCACTCTCCACAACTCCTTGAAAGGAGGGTGCAGCCAGGTCGGGGTCAGGCTCTGCTCCCAGGGAGCAGGGTGAGAGGAAATTGATATTTCAGATATTTAGAAATATTATGTACTTCACGTGTATCAGTATTTTTAAAAGATGTTGTGTGATTACTCAGTGGTGATTGCTAGTATTTCTTGTGACTTGTGACCTGCCCTCACTGCCCTGCACAGACATCCCCAGGCTGGTGAGTGAGCTCTGGGCCTCTGCAGCACAACCCCGACACCCCAGCCCAGAGCAGGGTTTCCTCTCACCATACAATCTGCAGTTTCTGACATGGATGCTTCCCTTCACACAAGGCTGGGCAGGCAATTTCTGTGCTGATCACCATAGAAACCTGCAGATCCATCACTTGGTCCGACCGTTCCCATGCTGTAGCAGGGAGCTGGCATCAGAAAATGCAAATAAGGGGCGGGAGAGAAGCCCGGTGAAAGCGATGCCTTTCTTCTTTATTTTAGCAAAGCTGATCTTTATTTTAGCTGCCTCTATTCCTGTTTAGCCCAAACTCAGGCTTTCTCCTTAATAATATTTTTATGGAGCTTCCCTGAGCAGCTGTGCTGTCCCTGCTGCCTGTCTGGGATGGGGCTTTTGTCACAGACCTCAGCACGGGAGAGGTTTGGTCTTTCCTGCATCTGATCAGACCCCAGTGGAGTCTTTCTCAGTACCTTGAAGTATCCTGAACCCACCAGCTCCTCTCCTGTGGGGTGGGGGCTGGGGAATTTTTATAGCTTGTCTCGATTGGTTGACAGGATCTCAGGTAATTCTACTACTGATCAGTAATTTTTCAGTGCCATACTATTGACAGCTAAAGCATGAATGATTCCCAGGAGTATTGGAAAAGGGGTTGACTTTCTTAAAAAATGAAAAGATGAGGAAGGGCTGATTTGCACTTGCACAGACTGGATAAATAGTCACAGTACTTGCCATTACAGCTGGCCTGCACATGAACACTGAGAGAGCTTTAATTGCAGCTGACCCTGGATGCTCCGTGCTTCCCACGGCAGCTGGGGCTGTGCTCAGCCCAGGCTGTGAGCGTGGCTCTTGGAGACTGGAGGGGGCTGCCTGCAGGAAAGCAGCAGGAAGGTACAGCAGGAGGAGAGGGAGGGTTGGTCTAGAAATGCAGCAGATGAGGCAGCCCTCACTGAGGATCCCTGGCAGTGCCCAAGGCCAGGCTGGACCAGGCTTGGAGCACCCTGGGATAGTGGGAGGTGTCCCTGCCCACGGCAGGGGATAGGATGGGATGGCTTCAAGGTCCCTTCCAACCCCAACCATCCTGAGATCCTGTGATTAAGAAGTGTGCCCAGCAGTTTTTAGTCACTCACAGAACCAACAACCAAGCAGGAGCCCACGGCTGTTGTTCTGGCTGATGGTGCCTTTGTGTCTGTCAGGTGCTGGGAGTTCAGAGTATGCCTAATTATGGTGACTCTGAGACTTGCTCCTTGGATTATGTAGCAAATCAGCCTGGAAAAAGCTGGACTAGGAAAAAAATGTGACTTCAGTCTGCCTGTAAGTCCTAACAGCAATAGGGTAAATAACCAAGAAAATATACTCTCATAGCTTGTTTACTTTTGCCTGTAATGCTCCTGGCTATGCTGAAGAGTTTCCAGTTGGGCTTTACAGACCTCAATCAATCTCGCTGGGGATCTGAATAAAAATAGATTCTAAATGATACCATGGTAAAGCAAAGAGAAATCATAAAGGGGGGAATCAGAACCTAGTCATTCTGCCATGCAAGCAGGACCTGGTGTTCCTGTGCTGCCAACAGCCCCACGGGCTGGAGCCTCGAGCTGGATTGGATTGGATTCCATCCAGGCTCGTGCCTGGAGCCATGTGCAGGGCCAGACAGCTCAGCCCGAGGGGTCTGTTCCGGGGGTTGGTCTAGGTGGGATTTTATTACTGGTGGGAAGAACAAACACCTTCCAGGCACTCTGTGCAAGGCTGCTCTGCACAGCAGGGTCTGCAGGAAGGTGGCTGTGACCAAAGGCCCCTGGCAGGTCAGTCCTGTTTGAGCTGGGTCTGGCCGCAGGAAATTCCCAAACACGATCCCTCACCCGGCACAGCAAGAAGCAGCTCCCAGGGATGGGTGGCTTTCTGTAGTTCCAAGAAATGCAATATTCATTATGAAGAAAAACTCTTGGTCACAGCTAACTGTTGAAGTTTGTTTGCTAGAGGTGATGTGCAGGGGGTTGTGCTGCCTTTTTGTTCATCTTTGTAACAGAAAAAATAGCTAAGAGAGTACAAGTTAAAGATGTAGATCTGGGTTCTCTTCAGGAAAACGCCCCCTGCGTCAGGAGGACCAGATGTTGTCCCAAGATCTCTTGTTTGCTGTGTCAGCTTCACCGCTCAGGCTTCCAGCACGTTGTAACACTCAGCCTCTGTTTATGCTCTCAGGGGCTGGTAGTCCTTTGCACACACTGAACTAAACAGTGGGTTTCAGGGTGCCAGCCTGGGCTTCACTCATTTACTTTGGGTCAAGGTAAAGTCCAGGATCACAGAAACATTATGAAAGAAGAAATCTGCGTGGTTTTCCTACCATGTGTTGCTCGTGCTTTGACTTACAACCGCGGCAGCTTTTCAGAGATTCTGCGAAGCGGTTGTGTGAGATGAGAAGCTCTAAATTTAGTTGCAGAGTGCTTGGTTCAGCGTTGGCGGTGCTGAGCCGCCCGCCCTGCCGGGGGTGTGGGACTTGGCCCGGCTGTGCAGGAAGGAAGGGCGGCTCCACCGGAGGTTTCCTGTCCTGCCGTGGTGCCGATGCTCCCTGCTGCTCCTGCTCTTGGCTGCTGCTGCCGGGGTCACCGACAGGCCTGCAATCAGGGTGAGAACCATGGCTGCACACCAGATTGAGCACATTCGCCATCAGTACAGAGAGAGGCTTTCCTTTTCCAGGAGAGCTGCTTTCCCAAAGGAGCAGGGATGGAAATGAGGCCGCTGGGAATTTGTTTTGGCTCCTCTTCTGATTTACTGCAGAATGTACAAGGACTGATTAATCTGTCTCGCTGGACTCTCCCACTTGTAGAATTGCTGTGCCCTTTTGCTGTGCCACAGCCTGCCTTTGAGGAGGCCAGGTCTCGCAGGTTCTTTTCATATTTACACGTCTGTTGTGAGTGGACAAAGCACAGAGGCTGGTGCAGAAGTACCAGCACAGCAGTGGTGATGTGGGGATGTCGATCTGCCGCAGGGTCAGCTGCTCTGGTGAACCTGGCATCTCCTCTGCCCGAGTGTCATGCAGGTGAGCACCTCTGGTCCCCCCGGCTGAGCTGCTCTGTGACCACCCCAATGCTTCCCATCAAAGCAGAGCTCTGCAGGGGCCCTGGGCTCAGCCATGGGGCTCGCAGGGGCCATGGGCAGTGACCCCCTCTCTGGACAGCTGTTTGCAGGCTGCCCGACTGTAGGGCTGTCCTGATGTGCAAACCCAGCTGCAGAGCTTAGTGCTGATGGGTTATTGCTACTGGAAGTAAGAGCTACACCCTGCTGGGATGCAGCACCAGTGTACCTCTGTGGCTGCACCGAGTGAGAACTCAAGTCTGTGGAGCTGCTGGGGTTAAAAACAGCACGGTGCCACAGGAGTGGTGAGATGGTTGCTCTGTTGCAGTTGCACGGGGATGCTCTGCCAGAGCAGCTGAACCAGGAGCCAGGAGCGGCGTCTCTCCGGCAGTGCGTTTGTGACTGACACCTCTGCCATGAATGATTGTCATCTGGTGTAAAAGCTGACTTGTGCTCAGTCCCCACATCCAGCCACTGAGCTCATATGAGCATCACATGCCAGAGCACGTCACTGGTGCCCTGTGTGACCTTTCCAGCTGCCCCGGGCTCTGTCTGCAGACCCGCAGCTGCCCCGCTCCGAGGCGCCCCGCACCCGGCTCTTCCTCGCCGCCCCAGGGCCTCGCCCCAGACGGCGCCCGGCAGCCCTCAAAGGGCATCTTCTAACTCAGCCTGACTGAAACTGAAAAGAGTACTAGCAGGGCACTTCCCACATGGGAGCAGATTAAATCTGACAGCTGGGAGGGGAGGGGAGCTGCTGGGTGGAAGTGATGGGGAGAGGTGCGATGGCCAGGAATTCTCACCCGGTGAGCCCAGCAGGAGCTTTCTGACTCAAAAGATATCAAATAGAAGAGAGCAGTGAGACAGATCAACTTTCCATTCACCATTGTTGTCTTCCCGGTGCAAACGGCCCCCTTGGCTGCCCTGGGTGGGCTGACAGGGACGGGGGTTAGGGCACCTGGAAGCAGGTGAGTCCTGAGGGTTTGGGGCATCTTGTGGGGCTCTGGCATTCTTTCTCTGCCAGCCTTCAGATGGGTTGTCCCTGCAGTTGCCATGAGCTCGTTACTGTTTCAGTTGATCAGTATGGACCTCAATTTCTAGATGTTCTCGTGGTATTTGTGTTTCTGGTCTACTGATGATATGCAAGAAAATACTCAATGATCAGTTTCTATTTTGCAGCTCTAAAATCAACACTACAGGATTCAACCTCTCCTTTCCTTTAGATAATTTTTTCATGACCCTACTCCTTTTTTTTTTTTTTTTTTTGTCTACCATTAGAGATCTTTTAGTTAAAATAAATTATTAAAAGCATAACTGTCAGAATCAGTTCCTGGAAACATGCTTTGATTTGGGGAGTCTGAAGAAAGGTCTTCAATCCAAAATTCTATCTGAATGTTCCCCCTCAGCTCCAGCTCTTCCTGCCTGACCACACAGACAGGACAATGCCACAAGCCACCCAGTCCATTACTCCCCCCCACCCCCCCCAAATCTTTAAAATTTTCTATTTGCAGCTGGCCAGTGGAAGATGAAGATGGGCCAGCACTTCTGCTGATGGGCTGTATGGAAAGCCTTTTGTAGGGCAGAGCTCAAGAATCTAAAAGTTCTACAGAGATCCTGCAACTTTCCCTCTTCCCCAGCAGTTACATCTGGAAAATAAATGAATGGAACGACCTCTGCTCCATTAGCTCGTGCCTGTTCTCTGTCAGGGCAGTGGTCCCTGGGGGTGTGGAGCCCCTGCCATCCTCGGGGCCGGGGGTGGCTCCTGGTGATGCTGGGTGGTAGCCCTGGGTTTGCTGGCTCTCCTCCAAGCCTGCCTGCCTAACACTGCTGATCAAAGCAGCATGTGGTGCGACGGGTGTGGACTCGGGCATTTTCAGATCTCATTTAATTTCTGGGGCTTAACAGGATTTGTCAGGCCAAGCCATTTTCACTGAGCTGAGTGACAGTCACGGATGATATAGAGAAGGGCTCATTAGAGCAGCAAATTCAGAACTATGCATAAAGCAGCAATAACTGGTCCCTTAAAATTCCCTTGGTGCTTTGACACCGCACAGTTCTCCTAATTGAATGTGGGAAGGGAGCATTTTTGCTCGTCTTTCCAAGCAGAAAATGATCAAATTCCCAGCAGCCAAGGCTGGGCAATTATTTTCTAGACCCCAGCAGCGCAAGGGCTCTCTCCCAGTGCAAGGACAGAGTGTGCATTGCTCTGACAGCCTTCGCTCCTTGTGTTGGCTGGGGTGTCAGGGTTGTGCTTTCCTCAGCCTGACTGAAGGCTTGGGAAGGCTGTTACAGAAAATGAAACACACAAATGGAATGATGATGCTCCTGGCTCTCAGAAGTGCCCATGAGCATGCAAACCAAGGCAAACCTCATCCCATGGTCTGACAGAGTGGAAAGCACTCCCCCAATGTTCAGTGGGCTCTTGGGCTGGGATCCATCATCACCTGCAGCTGCAGGGGTGGGGGGTTACACCTGTGCCAGGCTCCTTCTCACTCCTGGTTTTAACAGTGAAAATCTTCAAGGTTAGTGTTTTACATGCTGATTCCTATATACTGTGCTAGGCCCCTGAAATAGGCAGAAGATGCATTTCACATTGCCCAAATCTCTCTTCATGCCTCATGCTCACTGTTACACACCTACAGCTCTCCCCAGAGAATGACAAATCTCTTTATTAAAGGCCAAGCACTGTCTGCACTCTTTGTTGTCAGGGTCTGTCCCTGCTCCCAGGAACTCTCTGCACCTCCTTGGTCACTAAATTTTCTGCAGTAATGGAAAAAGCATCTGCCTCTTGGTACAGGTGGGAGTTTAATGTTTTCCATAATTTCTGGTTTTCACTAGGCATGAATGGGAGAAAGAATTTTTGTATTTAAGCCCACCTGGCATTTATAGCCCTTCTGCTTTTGTCACCTCAGGCATTACAGTTATAAGTTTGGGAGCAGGATGCCTGATGTAAACAAATATTAATGGATGCTGATGAACTTCTTCACAAGGCACACTGTGAGGCAGCTGGACCACAAAATCCTGTTTAGAATTTGGTCATGATGCTTGATTTGTCTTTACACATTAAACTTAGAAATTGTAACAAACCTCCAATTCCATTTCTATTTTCTACCAGCTGAGTAATATTTGAATTAATATTGAATTTAATATTTTATGTGTGTGCACCTTTCCGTCATGGGCAGGATGACTCAAGAGAGAACCAGTGATAAAATTCAGTGCTCTTCAGTTACAAACACTTGGTTCCTCTTTCCAGCAATGCAAGCTCCAAACTAATCACAAAAGAAAGGACTGTCCATTTCCATTTTTAAGGCAGACTGCTTGACTTGTAGCACCTCTTCTATTTTTTTGTAATTTTAAACAAATGCAAACTAACATTAGAATAGGAAGAATGCCACCTGTCACTGCAAATCTCTTAAAATCAGATCTGTGGTTCATTTTGGTTGAAGAACTCTCCCCTGAGATTTGTCAGTCCATTTCATAAACTGGAGATGTGCCTGTGAAAGGTGTACTTATGTGGAAGACTGTCTGTCAGGTCTTTGATGGCAATTTGACTGAAGTTTGTTGATTCAGAGAGATAATAAATAGTTCACATTTATTCTGCAAGATCTGCATGACATGCCATAACTGAACCAAGGAGAAAGGTGAGAACTGGATCTCTGCTTCTGTTGTTTGAAAGGCTAAAACCAACACCAACAATAATAGCAATTTTTGTTGAAGCACAGTTCCTTTTGCGTAAATACTTCTTTCTGTGATGCTTATTTTCTAAAAAAGACTTCATCTTCACCAGTATGATAAATATTTGCTGGGCATTGGGTGAGCTGGATCATTTCCCAGTGCCTTTGGAAACAGTGAGAAATGCTTGAAGCTTCCTGTGATGATTTGAACGTACTCTTGACACTTTTTTCTTTCAAGTATCTCTTTTGTCATGTTATACTGTGCTCAAACCCCGGAAGTTCACAAATAACATGGTCTGCCTGGAACTCTGCTGTTTCCACGTGGAGAAAGCTGCTCATTAGGCTGACAGTCTTGTCCAGCCCTAAAGGCACACCTGGCAGACAGATGCTGTCAGTGACCAGTCATTTGGGTGACATAAATTGGTTCCATGTCACTCCCTGCCCTGGGAGGTGGCACCTGAAGTGCTCTGGTGCCAGCTGCTCGCAGAGATAGGAAGAATATGTACATTTCTAATTTTTATTTCTTTCTATGTCAGTGTAGAAACCCAGGTGAAATGGCTTTACAGTTCAATGCCACTTTCCTCTTTTTTCCAGTGTTGCAGGATTTGGGTTTTATTTTCGTCTAAGAGAGTTTGGGAAGCCAATGACTGCACGGTAATTAGAGGCCCCATTTGGCTTCATTTAGACAGTTTGGAGGATGTAATTAGCTCTTGAGCCAGAATAAAGATGTACATGTCCAACCATACTTCATCAAAAACGTGACTTGGTCGCTATTCAGTTTTGGGGTTTAATCTGAGGTTGTCTGCATATTGCAATTTGAGTATCTGCAGTGTGTGTCTGTGCCATCCTGTCCTCCCACCCCATTCCCTTAAGCTTTTTTAAACCTCAGTTTTTCCTTTTGACAGTCACACCACAAATGTTCCCTGAGAACTGCGGGAGCCTGGATCAGCTTGGCTGGCATCCTGGGGACACCCAGGTGTGGTCCTTGTACACTGCTGTTGGATTTCCAAATTCTCCTTGGCAAAGTCAGGGAGCAGAACTGGGGAAAGTTGAGTCCCTCAGAACATCCTTTCTGTCTTTTATTTCCAGTCATGGTTAACTGGAAATCTCCTGCATTAGACAGCACTCGGAAACAGGCCAGAAGAAAATATAAAAATCCAACAAACTCTTATTAGTGATTCTTTCTGCAACTTCTCTAACTTTGGGGCTCCTGCCTGGCTCAGCCCCTCACCAACACCCTGCAGTGTGTGCCCAGCATCACTTTTCCACACCCCAGTGGGGATGTTTCCAGTGGACTTCAGCCACAAACAGGAAAACCTTCCTTCCGGCCACGCTAAATAACATTACCTCATCTCTGATACTATTCTTCTCCAGGGTGGTTTATTGTAATGGGACATGGGACACAATGCCAAGAGGTTCAGGAGCTGAAGGCAAGGTCTGTGAGATCCCCCCATCCCTGCACTGTGAGTTAAGAACCCGGCCAGGGACCTGAAGGCTGTCAGTGAATTGCTGGGCCCGGCAGAGAGGGTTCAGCCTCTCCAAAGGATGCAGCAAGGAGCATTTCTGTCTAAGAAAGGTGTGCTTAATTGTCTCCAAAATGTTCGAAAGGCTGTGGAAGTCTCTAGACAATATTGCTGTTTCAGGTTCAGCCTCTCCAAAGGATGCAGCAAGGAGCATTTCTGTCTAAGAAAGGTGTGCTTAAATGTCTCCAAAATGTTCGAAATGCACTGTGAATGCCAAAAGAAGCCCAGTGAGGCTGGTTTATTTTGCTCAGAGCTTTTCTGAAAAATCTTTCACTTTAAACATAATAAACCCCAGCACTTCTGAATCAAGCATGGGTATGCAAGGCAGAAGGATGTACAAGTTTGCTAATATTCATGCTTACTGTATAACAAAGTATGTGCTCCTTTAAGCAAATTCCTACCTCAGTGCAAGAGGGACCTGATGGAGAACAACGTAAAAGAATAATACATAGACAGAGGGTTATTTTTATTAGAAATAACAACTTAAGAAAATTATTATCCCTTTTATGAAAGCTTATTGGGAGGAATGGGGTGTAGACTGAAATGGTGTGTGAGTCAAGGACAGAATAAAGAAAGGCCTGTGGGTTGCACACAGGGTTACCAGGTGTTGTACTGAACTTGGACAAATGGTCAAGCTACTCTAAACGTCTCTGAATGGACTGAAGATAACATTTGGATTGGGACAGGGTATTTAGCCTTTGGAAGGCTAAATATATTTGACATAAAGAATTAAATTCCTAACAATGATGCCAGTGTACAGAAATCTATTCCAGACAGATTTCATTCTTCTACAAGAGCTCAGCGACCATCCCAGATTTGAGCTGTGCACATCCTGCGCCTGTGGGTCTGCACGTTTGACCTCCCACTAATTCTCAAGCAATCGCTCCAGCCGATTCTTCCCTTTCCACTCTTTGTTCATAGTTCCGTGGGGTTGATCACGGCTGGCAGAGCTGCGTGGTGAGTGCGGGATCAGTGGGTGCAGCACCCCCTGCCCTCGGCCGGCGCTGGGTGCTCACTGAACAGCTCCTGCAGCCAGGCGAGAGCTGGGGAGGGCAGCAGGGGAGCAGCGTGTGCTGCACTGCAGGGAGGGGAGAGGAGCCGGGAGAGAGGGAGGGCAGCAGGGGAGCAGCGTGTGCTGCGCTGCAGGGAGGGGAGAGGAGCCGGGAGGGAGGGAGGGCAGCAGGGGAGCAGTGTCTGCTGCAGTGCAGGGAGGGGAGAGGAGCCGGGAGAGAGGGAGGGCAGCAGGGGAGCAGCGTGCGCTGCACTGCATGGAGGGGAGAGGAGCCGGGACGGAGGGAGGGGAGAGGGGCCGGGAGGGAGGGAGGGGAGAGGAGCCGGGAGGGAGGGAAGGAGGGCAGCAGGGGAGCAGCGTGCGCTGCGCTGCAGGGAGGGGAGAAGAGCCGGGAGAGAGGGAGGGCAGCAGGGGAGCAGCGTGTGCTGCGCTGCAGGGAGAGGAGAGGAGCCCCCGTCAGCCCAGCACTGCCAGCTCCTTGGGAAGCGCCTCGGCAGGATCCGCTGGAGCCGCTTCCCTTGCTCACACACCCGTGAGCGCATTAGTCTGGCTGCCAGAAACAGCTCCCTGGCACAGAGACCCAAACACTGCACCTCCCTTTCCCGTTCCAAAGGAAATGTGAATACCTCGAGATGAGAATGCGCTGCACTCCCACCTGTGCCCGACTCCCACGCCTTTCAGCGTGAGTCTATTCACAGCAACAACCATATGAAACATCCATAGAGAATCTGACTGGATAGAATTACGTGAACAGTTTGTGGAACCAAAAATTTGGGTTTGGATTAAGTTGAATTAGCTAAAGTGTTTGGCTGAGAAGTATTTCTAAGGACTAAAACTCAATTTCAACAGTTTTCAATTTTACATGTTGATTTTTTTTTTTTTTCAGAAAATGAATTGGAATTAACAAAAAGGATGAAAACAGTAACATATTTGAGAGAAAAATAAGGTTTTCCTCCTGTTTGCTTGATGAAACTAAGAGGGTTTACTGTGGAGTTTTTCTGCCCCATGCTCTTTCCCTCTCACACCTGTGCTGGAACACTGCTATGACGGATGGCTGTCGTCCTGCCTAGGAGCAGCCCCACTGGTAAGGACAGGGATTCCAGAGTGTGTATCCATGGACATGTTGCTCAATCTCCTTTTTTTCACTTTATTTAGCAGTACTTTGTTAGACAGGAAATAAAATGTAAGGCCTAACCAGCAAACAGAATCTTGCTGATTCTCTGAAGGAAGTTGAGAAGCCACAACAGAGAAGGGCAAAAAACCAAAATAATTTTGCAGCTGCATCTGGGTGCACGGAAAGAGGAGGGATGGTATGGCCAAGTTCCCATCAGAAGGGAGGTGCAGGGAACGAGCCACAAAATTAACACAGCGCGAATCATTTTGGCAACGAGTCTAAGAGGAAAAATTTTTGAGAGATTATGTTAAAGAGTAAGGGTGGGAATTAACTAATGCCTGGTGGTGAAAAGGACGTGGAGAAAGTGGAGTCATGTCTGACTGAGAGGTTACAAACTCAGGTCAGGGAAAGGACAGCGGGTGTGAGCAAGGAGCAGGAGAGGACAGGGACAAAGCAGGGGACTGAGGGGACTGGGGGAGCAGCACTGGGATTTGGGGGCCCAGCCTAATGGAGAACAAGTCATTCAACAAAGGAAGCAGAAAAGATGATTAAGATATAAATCAGGATCCTTTGGGGATCTGAGCAAGAAGCAAAACAAAGAGATGTCAATTCAAGGAAGTAAAGAAATGTAGGAGGCACAGAACAGAGTGGGGCAGCCTGTAACTGCACAGAGCACACCACAGAAGCCTCACAGAAACACATTCCAAAATAGATTTCATTAATTGTACTTCCTATTAAGCTGAGAAAGTATTATCAATATTTCCCAGTTTAATTTTACAATAATTTTTCCCCCAAACACTTAAAAGCACAGAGAACAGAAGCTGAAGGGTTTCCCCTTCGTGCAAGGTACCTGCTCAAGGGTGTGCTGAATGAGACCAGGTGGAGGAAGGCGGATTTCTCGGGATGGTTCTGCACAGTTCTCCTGCTCTCCACCCCTGCAGGGTCTGTGTTAACGTGTGAAACATCTGGATCACTGACAGGAATGTCACTGGCAATGGAAAGCGCAGAGAATGATCTTTCCAGAACCCAGCTGTAAGCAGAGGCAAAACACGGAACGTTGCCTCAAGTTCCTGAGGCAGGTGGGGAGAAAGGTACCCACCACTTACATTTTGTACTGAGTACTTTTCATCAGAGTTTCAAATCTAGTAATAGATTAAAATGAGAACACAAACGCAATCATCAAATTTAATGCATCATACATTTGCTGTGGGCTTTGAAAAGTATTAAATGCTTTCTTCTTTGAAAAGCCCATTGTGATGTCCCAGCACGGGCACTGCAGAAAGCAAATTCTGGAACATGGTTGTGGCAAGGAGGTTAAGGAAACAGACTGGAGGAAGAGTGAGGGTCCCTCATACCCAAAATGGTTTCTTCAGCACAATTAATACAAGCTTACAGCAATAAAATCAATGATCCTGTGGTGAACTAACGAGGAAAACTGTGAGAAGATCTGACTAATAAAAAATGGAAATTGCATGTTGTGTGAAAAGCAGTTATCACCTCCAGATTGCGCAGAATCTAATTTTCTATTTATTAGTAGAATACATTAGTACACCACTACCACAAAAGGCTGCAGTTTATTCCTCTGTAACCTTCCTCTGCACGAAAGGAAGGTTGGATTTCAGCCCAGGCCTGAGTCCACCCTTGTTTTCCATCCATCCACATTGCTACAGACAAGGTGATTTATAAGCAGATTCCCACACAGGAAACAGAAGAAAGAGTTATAAAAGTCTGCCTTCTCCCTCACTTAACCCAGACCCGTTTGTGACTCTCTCGGCAGGTGCCTGTGCTCAGGAACAGGTATTGCTGTGTAATTAATGTGAGCTAGTTATTTAACAGTATAAGTTTATCAGAGTAAACAGTGTAAACAATACTGTGTCTTTTGTCATTTGCCAGTCATTTCCTCAAGGGGGAATGTTTTAACAACCAGACATAAATGCACATAGATTTTCAGCTGACAATGTACGTAAATGCAATTATCTCAGAGAATTTCACATTACAATATCTAGAGAGCTCTGGGGAGCGGAGGCGCATTAATGCCCATTATTCAGATGGGTGTTGGTGACGCTGCTGCCAGAGGCGCCTGTGGGGCACTGGCCGGGCCACACAGCTCAGGCACCCGTGAACAGCGGACCAGCCCTTGCAGCGCTTGCTGCTGTCTGTGACATTTTCCCTGGGCAGACAACAGCTCACACGAAATGAGCGCTCTGGAGCCCACCATGCCGAGCCCTCAGCGTGCCCGTCCCTCAGCGCGCCGCCAAGGGGGGCAGGCACGCACCCATCAGCACTGCGTGGCGATTGGCCCGGCGTTCCCGCCCTGTGCGGCGATTGGCCCGGCGTTCCCGCCCTGTGCGGCGATTGGCCTGGCATTCCCGCCCTGTGCAGCAATTGGCCCGGTGTTCCCGCCCTGCACAGCGATTGGCCCGGTGTTTCCGCCCTGCGCAGCGATTGGCCCGGTGTTCCCGCCCTGCGCAGCGATTGGTGCTCCCTGCGGCCTTGTTGAAGGCTCGGCGCGCGGCGGGAGTGCGGGCTCTGAGGGGAGCAAAGATGGCGGCGGCAGCGTGAGGGGAGCGTGTCCGGCACGCGAGGGAGCCGCAACACTGCGCTCACCCTGAGCTCGCGTGAGCTTGACCCGCTCCCACAGCCCAGTGCCGCTTGCCCTACATAAGCATGGCTGTCCCTCCCGGTCTCTACAAGTGCCTTCGTTTTCAGCCTGTGTCCTCTTCAGAGCAAGGCAAGCCAGCTCCCACAGCCACCGAACTGTCTCAAAAGGTAAATGAGCTCTGACGGGTGATACTCCCGCTCAGGTAAATAAAATTCTATGTGTCCCCTGCAGCCTGATACGCCAAAAATAACACGGTTGTAATTACACAAGATACCTTGCAGTGCTTAAAAGCTGACTAATTAAAATTTTCTCAGCAGTCATACTGTATTTCCAATATCATACAATATGTTTATTGCTTCTACTTCAGAGTGCAATACTTTATGAATTTTTTAATGTATTTATTCAAACATAACCATGGACACAGAAAATGTACACAGTCTGCACTTCTAATGAGTTCCTCAGCTAAATGCACTCTCAACCCACCACGATATCTGTGTGTTCCCTTCTGTAGCCTGAATTACTGAGTAAAAGATTTACTGGTATCCAGTAAAAAGATTTACTATTTGGTGAACTTGCCAGTCACAAGGACAACTGAATTGTTTGGTCATCATTTACGCTGCGTGCTCTTCCCATGCTTTTCTAGTGCTAGGCACTGAAATGTGGAGAAAAAATGAGACGTGTAGTTGAAGAAGAATGGAGAGAAATTCCTCTTCTGACAAGTCTTTTATTTTCTCTTTTTTCTTTTTTTTTTTTAAAGTTAAATCCTGCCTTAGCACAGTGTTGTAGTGCCTGTGCTGTAAATGCTCCAGAAATCTATCCAAATTTAGAGGAAAAACTACTAAATGATTGCTTGGAAAAACAAAACCCCACAACAGTACAAACCATCCTGCAAATGTAACACCTGTGCATTTGTCAGCTGTCATCAGTGCTTCATTTTACATGTTTGCTGTAGATCTTGCACAACAAAATGTAAAAGGTGTGCTAGATTATGAACTGTTGTATTTATAACATTATTTAGTACCATTTACTTACTAGAAGAAAATGATGCCCCTCTCAAAACCTCACTGGTTAGAAAGGAATACAGTTGCTGAATGTTTACACAGGGGTTCTAAAGTACATGACAAAGATTTTATCCCTTAAGTATGAATGCCTGCATGTAATCTGAATATGTTTCTGGGAAGGTTTTGATTGCACACTGATAACAGTGACAACACTCGTTCATTGGGTCATGATCAAAAAGCAAAGGAGTTTATTTATGTAGAGACCAACTTCCTCCTTGCTGTATTCCCTCTGCTGCTTTCAGGGCAGTTATGATGTGTTTCTGCATCCCAGAATCATGGGGAAAGAAGATGGGGGAGGGAAACAAAATCCTTTGGTAGTTTTGACTCACAAGAAATGAGTTTTTATTCACTGAGAGGTCTGGCTCCATTCAGAAACCAAACAATACCCAGCTCAGCAGCTGGAATGAACCGGGGGTGCTGGATCTGTGCAGAGGGATGTGGGGTCATGCGTGTCTGAACTAGCCATGCTGATTATTATTTTCAGTTTTGTGATTGTGGTTCAGCACAAAAATATGTGCTGAAGTCAAGGTGCATGGCTACCCAAAGACTTGCAAACCCCACTAATGCCTACAGAGCATTGGAGAATCTGAGTGACTTCAATTTTGTCCTCTTTTTGAGGCTTCTGAACTGCGGGAGATAAGCTGATCTGTTATTTCAGATTGATGGTAAATCGAGATACTAAAAAAGCCATTGTTTAGGCTGGCAGCTTTATAAATGGCTGTGGGAATTGTTAACCTGATTCTCCTGCCTGTGCTGGTAGAAACTGGTGCTGGTACTGAATGCTACTGGATCTCTTGTGCCCTTGGGAATGCAATTATGGACAGTTTTTTTTGGTCTGTAAATTTACCATGTTCTTAAAGTTTTTTCTAAGTTCATTCCATTCTTAAGCCTGTTTTACCCATCCTTGGTCTGATCTATTGTTATCCAGGTGCAGAATTTGTTTTAAGCAGCATTGCATACCTGAGCATGAGACAGGAGTAGGCAGGGAACCTTTTCCTCAAAGCCAGGAATCCCTGCAGCAGGCGCCAGCCCTGGTCAATGAGGAGTCAGATCTTTGGCTCATTTGTAGCAGAGCCCCCAGGCTGTCAGCCACTGAGCACCCTTTCATCCTTGTCACTTCAAAGTGCTGCTCAGAACTGGGCAGGAGGAGGCTCTGAGTTAGATCTGTGATTGAAGCGGATCTGTTAGGCTGCCCTGCCTCGGCTTCGCAAAGCCTGTTGTTTGAAACCTCACAGCTCATGGATGTGATCAGGTAGAGCACGGTCTCGTGGAGCTATTGCAGCTCTTTTTAGCTATCTATAAATGCACCTTCTTGAATTTCTTTTGAGAGGTAAATCAAACACTACCTCATCTCCTGTTACACATAGTTCAAAAATATTCAAGGTTCTCAGAGCATTGGAAGTGAATTGTGTTATTACAAAGTTGGCCTTAGCGTTTTTGACATGGCCTGCAGATTTCATACTCTTTATCCAGAGAAGCTGAGAAAATGGTGATCAAAAAGGCAACCCTGGAGTAGTGTTCTGGCAGTACAGTTACCTCGTTGCCAAAGGATTGCCAGAGTTAAAAGCATGATCTATTTTGGTGTGAGTTAGAAGTGCTGTGGTAGAAGTCCTGCTGTGGTAGAAGGACAGCCGTGATGAGAGGTGAGGTGTCAGGGGTTTGGCTGGTCTCCCAGCCCAGCAGCCAGCCTGGTGTGTGCTGGAGATCTGGGACTAAGCCAGTGTTCCCCACCATGGACCCTCACGCTTGGGCCAGGCAAGGCACACCAGGGCTCATGTTCAAATCATGACCGCTGGCCAGCTGTGTGAGTATTCCAGGCTGGAATAGTCTGCTGGAAATACAGGGTTTTTATATAAGCTGGTAAAAATGCAAGGTAGCCTTGTTGTCTGAGATGGAAGGGAGGTGTGTGAAGGGATGGGTTCTGTCTCAGATGGAGCAGCCCCTCTTGGGTTTCATCTGTGAGATTCCTGGATACCATGGAACAGAGGATAATTGCAGCTAAAAATAATCAGGGTTGATCTTGAAGGTGTCAGGAAAGGAAGCGCCTTACAGTGCCACAGGACTTAGGTTCTTTAAAACCCAGTAAAATAACATTTTTGGCATCTCAACTGCCTGAAAGGGATACCAGTTAACCCCAGCCACACACTGGCTGGAGTCAGTGGCTATTGAACAGCAACCATCAGCTGCAGGTAGACTTAAGGTCTAGCAAAGTATTCAAGAATTCCTGAAGATGGTAGTGAGGGGGGAAAAAAAGGAGAAAAGGGAATCTGGGATCTCTCACTTACAGGAAATTGGGAAAAGCATATATCTCACTGAGAAGCCAGGAAGCACACATGCACATGCATGTTCTTCCTGCTGAGTTTTCTTAGCATTCCTAATCCATGGGAAGTTCTAAAAAACATTTGACTCCAGTTCAGATTCAGTCTCCCTCAGGCAAAAAACGCTGCTTCTCTGCCAGATGTGTGGCCAGAGTCACACCAGGAGCTAAGACAGGGAAGTTCCTGCTGGTGATGTTTGCTCAGTGTTGCCATCACTGTCCTGCTCAGTCTAAAGCCGTGTTGGGCAGGAGCCAATGGCAGCACCATGTCCTGGGCAGAAGGTTTTGCTCTGAAAGGGAATGTTTGCACCTTTGCACTGACCCACTTCCTTCTCAAAACCTCAGTCTATGTCTTCTAAGGATTACAAGGTTCCATGTAGCAAAACATAAAGCTTTTGTTGCTGTTTTTACCAGAGGTGTTTTTCCTTTGGAGGCTTTGCAGATCTCTGTGAGACTCCAAGTTCCTTCTGAAAGTTGGAGCTGTTTCACAGGGGTTGCTAAGGTGATTTGGTGAAAAGGAAATTCACTGGTAATTTGCTGTTAAGTTGTTTACAGAATATGAATAAAATTTTACTGCCTGAGCAAGGCAAGTGTCTGTGTCTGAGAGTATTCCAGAAAGGCTTCACTAGAGAAGAAAACAACTGTACAAATGCCCAATTTGTTGCCCCCAAGGATGATAAAATGTGGTGTCTGCGGGGTAGAGGCAGAAACATCTCGTGTCACCTTTTCATAATTTCAATTGGAATGTGAAACATTTTCATTTTGCTCCCTTTTCTTTGATTTTTAAATGTATTTCTACATGTGAATGGTTTGTCAAGTGTTTACTGGGGAATATTTAGTGTTCCAAAGTAGATATTACACTGAGTCATCACAAATAGCTTTAAAGCTATGAACAAACCCTGCTGCCCCCATGCAGCTTTCCACCCAGGAAAACAAGACAGCACAACAAGACTTTGGTGGGGGAGAAAATCCTTCTTGACACCAAATATCAGGGCTGCCTTATTCCTAGGATACAGTAATTCCATGTGGGGTACCAGCATGTGCTCAGCATCCTGCCTTTTCCAGTGTTCAGTCTGTCGTGTTTTAGAAGGAAATAAAGTTATGGCTCATGGGGGAGAAGGTTTGAAGAACAAATGGTCTTAAAGCCTAAAGCCAACGCTAGCGAGGTCTCAGGTGTGTAAATTCTAGAGGGGAGCTGTGGCAGGGAGAGGCTGTTTCCACTCATCCATCTCAATTTTACCTGGATTCTTCATTTCCTTCTCTAGAACTATTATTTGGGGATACTGACAGCAGATGATTAGCTGTGGTTCTTCCCCTGGCCTTTCTGACCTGGCAGAAGATACTGGTCAGAAAGATTACCTGCACAGATCTGCTGACTTGACCTGCAAAGAAACTGCTGGAGAATTGTGGATGAATTGTTCCACATACTTGAGGACAAAGTTGAGAGGTGGCTGGAGCTGTGGGGTTTGCAGCCCTGTGCTCTGACAGCTCGTTAAAGCCAATGGGACTGGTCATTGAATGGACTCAGTCTGGGCTCTCATCGAGGTGTGCTATCACAGGGGTTTGGTTTGTAACACAGGGATGGGTTCTACTAACCCAGAGGACCTGACTCCAAGGAAAAACACTCAAAATAAACACCATGAAATATTTACTGCCTTCTGCACAGCGACTCTGAGCCCCCTGAAAACCTGTCAGAATTCAGACATTGCTGAATCTCCTGAGTCTGCCCTGCATTTACCTTATCTGCAGTCTCTGTAATTAAAATACATTTCCAAATCTTATTATTTCCTCTATTCTGTTTCCTTTCACATTCTCTTAGCTTGTCTTGCTCTATTACTCTTAATACAGCTTTGAAAGACAAAAGCATTCCCATGTCTAGGCCTTGACTTTCTGGAGATCAGATTGATTTCCCCCAATGTTCCGGGCACAATGGTGATATTTAGAGTTTTAATAAAGAAGTGAAGAAAAGGAAAAATAACTCAGTACTTTTCTGATAAGGAATGCAGATGCTGTGACTTTGCAGGTGAGATAAATAAGCCCTTTACTGAAACAAAAATATGCCCATTTGTGTCTTTTTGTGCAAATTCTTACCAAGGAGAGGTGCAAAGAGGCAAGGGAGAGTTGTATAGCTGCTTCAGTTTCTTTATGATTACTAAGATTTCCTTTTTGTTCTTCCAAGCACAAGAAGCTGTTATTTATTTTTTTCTTTTTCCAATGTAAATACAAAATGCTTCACATCTTGCATTCTGTGAATTTCTGTAGGTGTTGCAGGAGCATGCCTGGTGAAAAGAAAGCTGCTTTAGACAACTGCTGTGGCAGTCGGACTCTAGAGCAGAGAGGGATGGCTTTGGAAAATGACTGGCATTTGTGTAAATAGCAAAACTCTAATTTCTTCACTGAACAAAAGTCCTCCCGAGAAAAGCTTCTTCCAAATTTTAGGCATTTGAATTAAATACAATCTAAAAATTCAAATGTTGCTTGGCAAGTTCCATTTGTATTCTGCAGAGAGCTCATGCTAGCTCTCTGCATACATGCAGGTCTCATTCAGAAGGTAATTTAGCGTTTTTCTCACATAGTAACTAAAAAAGCAGCAATTAACTCCATCTGTTTTCACCAGAAAAGGCAACATAAATGAGATTTCAAAGGTGCCAAAATGAAACTGAGAGGAGGTTTCCATTGGGTTTACCTGGTTCCAGGACACTGCTGCTCCAGTCTTGCCAAAGATATCACTGGAAATGTTTTATTGATAAAAATAGTCCCGTCTTGCATGTGTTGTTCCAAGGACATGCCTGCCATTTTCCGTCACTGCTCTGAATTTGAATTATAAAGAGCAGCACAAAGACAAAGCTGACGGAAAACAAGTTCTTTAAGAACAACAATTCCTTATCCACCACGCATTGATTTTGGAGGCTGTTTTTTTGTTTGTTTGTTGGCTTTAAACAGGAATTAATCTGCTTTCTTGTTTCAAATAAAGAGAATTTTGCAGTGGTGAAGCAAAGAGCAGGAGCAGAGTGTGGTGTGGGCAGGCACCTGGCAGCGAGTGCTGCACGGGGCAGTGGCAGGGCTCTGTGGGGGCACAGGTGGCAGCACAGGGGTCAGCTCCTTCAGGGGCAGAAATCCTTCCCTTTCCTCCTTTCACTGAAACTTGTAATGGCATTGTAATGAAACCACACTGTTCTGTTCCAATGAAACAACACCAGTCCTGTTCACTGAGTAATTTAAACGTCATCATTTCCACAGGCTAGTGTTCCAGATATTGACTTTCATTCTGATTTTTGTGTGATCATATGCTATTAAAAGAAATCGTGCAAATAATCCAAGAATAACAAGCTAAGTTAGCAGGACACTTTGACTTACCATAGAGAAATCCAAAATGCCAATGTAATTTTCTTTTTCAGGTTCACATATTAAAAACCTTTCTTTTAAGATGCCTTTGATTAAATCAGATTAGGAAGATTATTAAAACTGTCAAATTTCTTGAGAAGTTGCTCTGCACCATATTCTTGCTAAGAATTTTTCAACATGCTATTAATATAATGAAAAAATTTTCACCATTTTTATATAATCAGCAGTTTATGTATCAGTCTGACATTAGTAAATGGTGCTCAACAATGCATTCAGACTATTCAGAATCCTGCAAGGCTCATTGTCCTTATGCAGGACAGTAAATACTGTTGTCAAAAACCAGAGTAATCCAGAAATTCCAGCTGCATGCTGGAGGAATTTGGGTTAAAGAGTAGATGTGAGGGAGCTTTTCTGTCTCTTAATGCACTTTGGTAGCTGAAGTAGAAGCAGATTAATGGAGCTGACACTCCAGTGCTCTCAATTCTGTTCGTGTGTTAGAGGAATGTAAAAGTGGTGTGTAGATGCACACTGGAATTTCTGAAGGATGGGGGTTACCATGGATACACTCAAGCGACCCAATTGGTGTGAATGCAAAGCTCTGATTTCTCTCTGCTTGCGGGAGGATTTGTTCTGATAAGAAACTTGTGCTGCCACTGTTTCTCCTCCCCCTCCCACTTGTTACTGGAGCAGTACAACTCTTGGATGCTGTGTGTGAGGCTGAGGGACAATTGTGATCATGCTGCTCTATATCTGCTGCCCACAGCTGGGAATCTCACACCAGGGACACTTCACCTAAATGTTATTTCAAATGAATGACAGAACTAAATAATGTTGGGTGCTGTGAATTCCTAATGTTGTGAGAACCTCCCCTGTTTTCATACTGTGAATATACATGAGTGAGCCTGTCCTTCCACTACCGGGGAAGAGATGTTTGTGGTGGAAAAAAAATCTCTGTAGAGTAGATAATGGGGATAGAAATAGGATAGAGGGGGAAATACCAGAAAGCTTGTTGAGTTCATGGCTGGTGTGTTTTTCTTGAGAGTGGGAGTCCCAAAGGGGCTTGACAGGAGGAAATACTTCTTTGGAATATGCAGAGAATTGGTATAGTGAGCAAAAGAGCTTCCAAAGTTGTATGGGAAGAGGATTTGGTCTCTGAACTCCTGCTGTAGCTCTGAACTTGTCCTGTCCTCACTGCTTGCCTTGCTCTTGTGTAAGCTGCAGTGCCAAGGAGCCGTGAGAAGGATTCTCATCTCTTCCTGCCCTGTTCTCTGTTCAACTGCTGAATTCCTTGGGAGCAGAATCCCCAGTTCCATGAAGCTGGATCAAACTGAAGGTGTGTGGAGGAGCCGCAGCTGACAGCTCCCAGCACCAGGCAGCTCCCAGCACGGACGGGGCTGGCCCGCTGGGAATTTTGCTGTTGCTGTGACCGAGTCCCGTCGGTGATGGCATCGCTGGGAGCAGCCACATGCCCACATCTTGTGATGCCCTGATGGCCCTGGCACACGGAGTGTCTGTGCCCTCTGACAGACCGAGGGGTTTGCATTTCATGGGGCAACCAGCTCTTCGTTTAAATGCTGTTTCAGTGATAGAAGTACTGATGTCTCAATTGAATAATTGACCCCAAACTGTAGCACATGAAAGAGAGTTACTAGAGTACACTGGCTGATGTTGATAGTGCTGCTACTTCTAGAAGTATTTCTTCTTGACCCAGCAAAAAGTTGCTGAAGTCCTGCTGTTCCTCACCATATATATGGATTTCTTTTAGTTCAAGTGATACTAACTTGGCAGCTGTACACTAAATAGCCAGGTCCTTGTGCTTTACATCCCTGCTGTTGGACTGTGAGTCTGTACTCATTAAAACATAAATAACATAGCAGAAGTATTTTGGATGGAGGAAGATCTATGTGTTAGCCGTCATGGGGAGACAGGGGAACACAGGAAAAACCCTGTGTCCACTTGTATCCCTGCCAAGGAGATGGTATTAACATTATTTCAAATGTAATACAGGCAGAGCTGGAATGTTTCCCCTGGTAAATGCCTTTGGGAGGATGCTGCTATGAAATAAATTCTTCAGCAGTGGATTGGTTATTATGAAAAATACTTTTCCATAAGGACCCATAATTTTAGAAAGCACTATCCCCACGAATAATAATGTGCCATGGCTGGTAAATTATTTCTTTTTAACGCCCAGTATTCAGATTTTATTTTGTGAAATTACAAAAACTTTTCAGTTAATTTTTCCCTTTCAGACCCCAACTAGATCCGAATGGAAAGCTCAATTAACGTGCTGATAAGAGCATTAACGTGCACTTAGGATCAATGCTTCTTTGTAAGCTGTGAGTGAAAATAGATGAGTGTTGCTGTTTTCTGCTTTCATTAATGAGCTGTTTATCTCAGTCTCCATGCTGCAGGATTCAGGTGGAGCTGTCATTTCTTCCTGCTCCTCAGAACTGCTGGATACAATGGGAATGTGTGATTAAGGACAGGCTAAATACCTAAGTAGGAGCAGTGGGACTTCACCTATCCTTGGGGCAGTCTGTGTTTTTAAGGCTGCTGTCAGGATTTACAAGTTTCAGGGAGTTGGATATTTGACTCCCTAGAAACGACGTATATGCCATAAATCAGTATGATTGTTTCTTCTGAAAAACCACTGAAAATAACTGCATGTTCCAGATGAAATTGTAATAAATCCTGGAGCATCAGTTTATAGAGTCAGCTGCCTATGGAGACTTCCAGCTATGAGTGGTGTGCTAAAGCTGTAAACCCCAAAGATTTTCTCCATTTTGTAATGTTTTGGATTGTCTCACTCCCACAAAATTTCCTTCTTGGAATTCTTGGAATTAAGTGAATAGACTCAGTAGTAACTAACGGCAACTTACTCCCCCTGTAGTTCTTGAACTTCTTCAAAGTATTGTCTACTACCAGTTTCCCTTGAAAATCTGCAAATTTTTAATGGTCTTATGGAATGTGCAACCTGCATTTGTTACATTTTTGCTGGTTTAGCATCCCCATTTACCACCTGTTATACAATCATCCATATTGCAAGACAGTAGGTTGATTCACTGGAATATGTCACACCAAACCACTGTATTTTGCAATCTCTTACTGCCATCTTATGTAATTTTTTGTCACTGCACAATCCATGGCATGCTAAAAAATGGCAAAAAAAAAGCTTTTTTACCTAAAGCGTTGCCTTTCACAAGTGTTTGTGATCTTATCAGCACATTATCATCTGGCCCTCATCTCTGCACCCCCAGTTCTGCAAGAAAATATTGAACACTGAATTGTCTTTGAAGTTGATGAGAACTGAGAATCCCTAGCACCTTTCAGGATGGTGTTAGAAAGGTTAATAAAAAGCTCTCTTCTTCAAAACTATTTCTTCAGTAGCTCATTGCTTTTCAGATAGGTGGCTTGACTCTTTTGCACTGATTGACTCCACGGTTCCCAGTACTGCTCAAGGATTACAAAATAAATGAAGAAAGGATTGTAGTTTTCCTACTGTTAAAAAAAAAAAAAAAAAAAAAAAATGCCTGCAGTGGAACCAAAGACAGGATTTTATATGCTTTTAAATTGATTGCAAAATTCTAAATTCCTGAGCAGAAAGAAAAATTAATCAGTCTTTCAGCTCTCTCCTTAAGAAGTGATAAGTTTCTAGATTAAGCTTTTGGAGAAAAATATAAAAATTAGGAATGTGCAAGGCCAGCCTCATCCTGAATCCCTAATAAGAACGAATACCATTTGCTCTTTGCATGGATCCTACTGCCTGGGCAGATCAGTGCACAAATATTTTACAGTGGAAAAGCTCAGCTGGGAGGGTATAAACTGTGCATGGACAAGCAAATGAGATGTGTGGGTACATCCAGGTGCTGCTGACAGCCTGGCAGTGGCATGTGCTGGAAAGATCTTGGGTTAAAAACCAGATGTGTATGGTTTTGCCATGTTTTCACAGGGTGATTGTGTCTATTTACCCAGACAGATACTGAGAATCAGAATCTTTCTATTCCCAGGACCAGTGGCCAAAGCAGCCCAGAGGTCCTGAATCCCTTGATTGAATTGATTTCTCTCTTTCTTTAGATTGCTGGTGACTTACTCATCTCCTGGGCCGTGCTGTGTGGTTGTTGTTATGACAACTGTGCAGCTTGCTCAGAGCATTGCTTTACCTCTTGAGTGTTAATATGTGGGACACCTTCAGAAAAGGTGACAATCCTTCCCTGCTGGCTTATCCGAACTGTGCTAGCCCTCGCACAGACACACTGGCTCCAAACTCTCTTGTGCTTTAAACTAGTTCTCTTAATGTGCAATGTGAATGTCTGAGAGCTCTATTAAGGCATATTGAGAATGCTATTCAGTAGCAGCTTGGGCTTTCTCTGCTTTTGAACCACACATGAGACCAGAACAGAGAAGAGCCCGAATCCATGCGGTAGCTTATTCTGCAACTGTTTCCCTGCGTAGACAAGCACTCCACATTGAGGAAAGTTGCAGGAGTGGCAGTTTTCCTGGCCTTGAGTGGCTGCCAAACCACAAAGGATCTAATATGTATCAACCTCTTGCAGAAAACTGGAGGAAAGCTCATCCTTCACCTACTTTATGCCACCCCCTATTTCCTGGGATTAGCTGATGGTGTTGGTTGAGTGTCACAATTGTTTACAGCTGTCAAGCATGCTGCTAGAAGGAAATGTGTATTCAGCAGGATTCTGTCTTGTCCCTTATCCTCTTCTGCAGTCATGGCTTGGAGAACGTGAGGTAAAAACCTCACACTGAACATGGAGGTTGGCCCCATCTGACATAATGAAATTCATCTTCCTGGGCCAACAGACTTGATTAGAAATATATTGAATATATATATTGAATATATTTCTTATGCTCATAACAGCTGGTGACAGCTTCAGAACCCTTTTATTCTTGTTTGCATTGCAGCTGCTGCAGCGAGCTGCGTTCCCTCTGCCCAGGCCCAGCAGGCAAGTCAGAGCTGCTGTGCTGTAGCCTTGCCTCTGAACACCGAGGAGAAAGGCTGATGGTAGGGAGCGCCAGGAGACAGAGAGGATTCTTTTCTAGGAGGGGATTTTTATTAGATTCAAGATTGCAGTTAGAAGAAACCTGGTGTCATGTTCTTCTGTGAGAGGCTGAGACACATCCCAGGGTGATCCTTGAGCAGTTTCCAGACTCACAGCACAAGTCAGCAGCTGTTGGAGCCGTTCTCTGCTCACACCCTGGGCTCCCAGAGCCAGGAGCTGAACCCCAGGCAGGGCGCTTACACAACACAATGCTGAACCCCCCACCACAGGGGTCTGATCTGGAGAGATGGCAAATGCATTTCACAGCGCTGAACACCTTCCTAACAAGAAGTGAAAGGAGCAATTGTTGCTGTTTAACAGAGCAAAATGGATACAGGTTGTTAAATATTTGCATTAGGTGCAGTCCTAGTGCTTCTCCATTCCAGAATAGTCTTACTCTCTGTCGTTCACTCTGCAGGCCAGGCCGTGCCTCTTGGCAGCAATTCTGAGCAATTCTGAATCACCATCCAAAGAATTAGAAAGTGTCATGGTCTAATCATGATCTTAACAAGCCACTATATATCTGCAAACAGAAGAAGAAACCACAGAAGTATTAGTTTGGAATGTTTTTCAGATGAAAGATATTGCCATTTGCTTGAACACAAATTATTACAAATTCTAAAGCAATAAAGAAGAAATTAATTGGTTTTGTAATCTTTTTGTTTTCCTTTGTGAATTAAAATTTGTTCCATTGTATTGCTCAGCGTCTAACTAATTGCATTTCTTGTGGGGATAAGAAAAGAATCAGTGAAGAGAATATGGGGAAAGACACAATGCAGTTTCACCTCTTCTGATTCTGAGACCCTTTCCTGAATCTCAGGGAAAATGAGGAGATCCTTTTCCCACCTTTATGCCAGATTTAAGAGCCTGAGACAAATTCTGCAAAATTAAAAAGCTATTTTTCATAGCTTTGATAGTCTTGGAGTCATGCTATTGTAAAAACCTGAACTTTTCTGACAACTTCTAAGAGGTGCCCCAGCAGTAAAGGGAATGTGTTCAAAGCTGAGTCTGCTAAAACTGACCTGGGTAACAGGAGTAAAGCCATCAGTCTCATCCTGATTTTTGTTTGTATTTTGTCAATTTCCCTCCCTTCCCCTATGAATCTATAAAGTCATAAATTATTTGGGGGCATCAAGAGCTGAAAATTCATTTGAATTTATGATTAGCCAGTTGTGGAAAAGATTAAAATTTAACAGGACATGACATAATTTGTGTTCCTATGAATACACATGGCTTGTTTCTCACTTCTCAGCCGCTGTAAACTCTTTGTGGAAGGATTTTCCACTTCTCTATTTTGAATTGCAGTAAAATGGAAAATATTTGAAATGTGTCTTAAATTTTCAGTGGTTCCTATATAAGCAGAAAAAAGGGGAAATAAAACTTCTTGAGCAAGAAAGACTCAGAAGAACAGACCAGGCCTGCCACTGATTATCTTTCTTTCTGAGAACAGGACTAAATTATTATTTCCTAGAGGACTTAAAGCCTTTTCACATGACCTTTATGTTTTATGAAAGTCAGTGGACTTTACTTTTATTGAAGCCCTACTTTTTTATCTCTTTAGGAAAAAAGCCAAACAAAAAACCCACCCACCAGTGGGTCTCCTTGTACCATGAAGGTGTCTAATTGTGACATTTAAATTTATAAATGTGCTTAATAGTGGAGCAAATTAATGATTTAACTTAAATTTCTGTGGACAAGCTCTTTCACCTTATGCATAAAACTGGGGAGACTTTTTTAAGGAAACAAGATGAAGATGCACCCTAAAACTTCATTCATCATTTCATTTAACTCCAGTAGTCAGCATGATTCTAAGGTTTTTATCTTTAGAGAGTAATAAAATAGACTTAAATGTATATATTTATTGTTTAACACTATTTTAAAATTTGCTTTCTAGCATCAGTCAAATATGCTGTGTGTTTGTCATTTAAGCTCAAATACTTTTTTATTGTTTTGTTCAGCTTCTTATAACACGGCTGTGCCTCTTGGGTGTCCAGACAGCTTCCCAGGTTGCTCTGGTGCAGGAGCATTTGATTTCTGGGATCTCAAGATGTCCTTCTCTCCTGAGTTTTCTGATTTGAAAGTGACTTTAAGATAGAATTTGCCAAAGGTTTGTGGTTCTCCACAGGATTAATCTGGAAAGAGAAACTTTCTCTGGAGTATTTTTCTAGAAAAGGCATTAACAGAAGTTATTTATTGTTTTCTAATCTAACAAAGAGCACCTGTAGCAGGGAACTGAACTGGGTAGAGTTGCTGTGCACTAAGATGAAGGGAAGAAAAGGCCCTCAGCCTTCTTGTACAGAATGAAATTTAGATCTAGGAAGCCTGTTTGGGAGGGCTGCTTTTGAGGGAGAGGCCCTGCTTTATCCAGGGTCAGAATGATGTTCACCGCCCTTGGAGCTGGCACTAAGCTGCTCCCAGGGCGTGGGAGCTGCCACGAAAATAGCTGTTTCACCAGGCCATTTCTGTTCCTTGCTAAAAGCAGGAGAGTGTCCTTAGGGAACTCTTTCCTAACGGGGCTGTGTGCTCCTGGTGTGTTCTGCCACTTCTCCTGCCCGACTGGCGCCCATCCAGAGTGTCCCTCTCTGTCCTCAATTGCAGCTGAGCCTCAAGCTGTCCCTTCCATCAGAGCTGGTGACACAGAGCTGCAGCTGCAGGTGTCCATGAGCTCCTGCAGTGACTGTCTGTGTGCCTGGAGGTGCCACTGCCTCTGCCCACACCAATGGCCGGGCTGGCCTCCTGGCTGCAGCCGTGGGCAGTGAGTGCTGCAGCAGGAGCCTTCCCTCCCCTGGCCAGCCTTGCCACGGGGATGAAAAGCACGGGGACTTCGCTGTCAGTGCCCTTGCACAAACCTGTTGCAGTGCCCGGTGGGAGGTGTGCTGTGGGACAGCTGGCATTGGTACCATCCCAGAGACATCTCCAGGCCCCACGCTGAGCCTGGCAGGAGGCCCTGGCACAGGTGGTGTCACCAGCCCAGCCAGGATGAGTTTTTCTGGCAAGCATGGCCATGGGGAATGTCTGCGGGCTGCGTGCACTCAGCTGCTGGACAATAGCACAGGGTTTGTATTGAACCACTGGGCTGAAAATGTGGGAGAGAGCAGCGTGTGCTGCAGGAGAGATAGAAGTACGCTGGGTAGACTGTAGCTTGCAATCAAAAAAGGATTTTGATACAAAAAAGAATAACATAAATTTCGCTGTACAAAGCACAAATCTGAATGTAATCCCAATTCGTTGCAGATGTGCTGTTACTGACTGCTCAGAACTGGGAAATGTGCATTTGAAGCTGATGCTTGGAATTTGGTATAAACTGTTTATGAACTGCTCTGCTTGTTTTACAGTAAAATCTATTAAACCTCATAATGCACAATGTTACAATACTCTTCTTCAAAGAGAATAAGTTGCTGAGCTTTCCTTTTGCATTTTCTCAGATTGTTTGAGGAACTGTGGCTGTGGTTGCATGTGCCCTTCTCTGCAGTCTGTCCATCTATTCTAAAGTCATTGGGTGCTCCAAATGGTATAGGGATTGATTCAGTACAAAACTATTTTGGGGGTTAAAATAAGGAGGAACTGAAATCACTGTGAAGCAGGAAAAGCAGAAAGGTTGTGTGCCGAGGCTGCCTTCCTTGTTGCAAGGGATTGCAACAGACATGTCACTCTGGCAGATTTCCTGAAGGATGCTTGGCCCCAAAGCTCACAAATTCTGAAAGAAACAGAAAATATCATAAACTGCTTTACCATTACCTTTGGGAATGCAGTGACCCCCTCAGCCACAGCCCACCTGCCTGCTGAGTGTCCTCAGTCTGGCCTTGCAAGGCCCTTATTTGTCTGCTCACAAACGCATTGACTGTGTTTTGCAGCTTCACCTGCCACTCAGAAGGCTCACTGCACCCAGTTCTCCTCTGGGTTTGGAGGCAAGGGTGCAATTTCTGACCCTGTGTGGGAGAAATCAAACTTACGTGGAGTTTCATTTAATGAACACATGGCTGAGTTTCCTGCTGAGTAACTCTGTGTTAACACAGTTGCTTAACCTCATTTCTGAGCTCTGTACTCCAAGCATCCTGTGATTCAGCAGAGGAAGAATTTGTTTTATGTTCTTCCTTGCTAACTGAATTTCTGAGCTTGACATATTTAATATCCTGTGTGAAGAAAGAGTAAAAATCCCCACCTTCCAATACTGACTACGTAATAAATTAGAGAAACTAAAGCAATATGATAGTCATGTAGTAGAAAAATTAAAGAGTACACAGGAGCCTTGAAGAGATGAAACATCATGTTATTTTTAGCAGCATATGGATGACCCATAAGGCAAAGTATGGGACATATCCTTTGCTAACATCATGCTTTGGAAGAGCCTAAGCAACCTGCAGAAATTAAGAGGAAATCCTTAAAGTTGAGATGGATTTGGCTGGTGGAAGGGTCAGTTGCAATTTAGTCTGGGCTCTAGGAAAGTGATTGATGAGATTAGAAAGCTTTCTGATATATTTATGAATGAAAAAGTTAAAATGTGAATGAGGGGAACATAAACGCTGGCTTTTGCAGTTCCAGAGTTGCAGTCTGTGTGCTGGATGTGTGAGGATCCTGTTAGCAGGTGTCCTGACAAGCCAAAGTGAACCTTGTGTCCTTCATGGCCGGGATTTCCAAGGCATCCAGCACTCAGGGAAGTTGAACACTCACATCGGCTTTCAGGAAGCAAATTTAGAAATAGAGTTCTCTATCTCACCATGGGCAAATCCAAACTCATTCCTCCTCAGGAAGAGCAGCGTGGCATTACAGGTGATTGCAGCCACTGGCAACCTCTCAGCAATGAGCTTTTCCTGGAGGGTTAGCTGCCAGTCCTTGTTTCAGTTTTAATCTGACTCTGCTGACAATGTCCAGGTGCAGAGCCCAGCCCTGAGGGATGGTGGCTAGGTTATTCTGACTGGCAGTCTCTAGTTGTTTTCAGAATTCACAATTTGTGACAAAGGAGAATGAACAATGTCCACTAAAACAATTTGAAGTATGCCATGATGGTCTATAATTAAGTCATGAACTCTTTTTAAACTACAGACCTTATAAGAGCCTGACCTTTCAGAATTCAAAGCCTAAACTAAAAGGGATTTACATAAGTATTTTTTATGTAACCATTATTTAAATTTTCCACTCTGTAATTAAATTTTGTCTCTTTGCAAAGGAGAATGAACTGTTCTTGAAAAAGCTTCTCATATGCTGAGCAGTATAATTAGAGAACTAGTTCTGCAAATGTCACACAAAAATGACCTTTAATGAAGCAGTATCAAATGAAAAAGCTATTAAAGCTATGCAGCTTGAAGAATAGCTAAAAGCTGAATTATTGAAGTGGGTCCTGGGCCTGCTGCTGTTCATGTGGGCTCCTTCTTGCATGTGACAGAGAAAGGATGAGAACAAATAGTCGTGTGGTGTACTTGGCACAGGAAATTTTGTAAGAGCTTGTGAAGGAAGATTTCACTTTGTGCCACCACTGGCTGCAGAAGGATGCCAGGATCTGTTACCTACAGGGGCTGTGAAGAAGTAGCTTGTCTTCAAGGACAACCCCAGTTGGAATGACTTCTCTTGATGTTTTATCTCATGGATTTAAAAGCACTTCTTATAAATCAAAGCACAAGATATAATTTTAAAAACAAATCACAGACAGCATCAAAATCGTGTTGTGAAACATAGACGATATAATGACTGTCAAACATTTTTGTTGCTCATTGCAGTTTTTCCTTTTTCACATTTATTATGTGCCTAAAGAATCACCTCAGACCAGGTTGATTTTTCCTTAAAGTTTGAGTCTATGTATGTGAAAATATTATTGAGAGGGGAGAAAAAAGAGACCAAATACACAAAAATTTTTGTGTCCTCTTTTTTACATTATGGCTTGAAAAGCCACATAGCAGGGAGTGTGTTACAGGGTGGTTATGGCTTGTTAAGGGTACAGGCAAATGCAGAAAGGGAACGACTGAGACCCTTTCCATAACGTGCTCAGTACGTGGCTCTGGCTGGGCAAAGCTGTGGTGTGGATCCATCAGCCTCCAGTGTGTCCAACAGAAAGCAGGGAGAGCCTCCTGCCGTGGGCACTGCCAGGGATCTCAGTGGGCAGGTGGCTGTGTGGGGAGGTGACAGCGTGTGCCAGCCAAGCTCTGCTCACAGGAGCTGCTTCTCCAAAACTCCCAAGCGAAACACTAACAACCTTCCTAAGAAGGAATTTCTGATTCATGCTGCAATGTGGGATGGAGATTTTTATTTGATTGCAATTTTCTTTCATTCTGTAAGAGTTTATTGGGAAAAAAAGCACTGCTGGTCTGTCAGAGTCCTCAGACACTTCATGCAGGAAGTTGGCACCAAAAGTTTATTTCACAATGTTTAAGTTTGTGGTGATTCATACTGCAGAGAAAAAGTTACATTTTTTCCTCCAGATTTCTACCAAATTGCACTTCTGTGCTAGGACTCTTCTCATCTCTAACATCACAGCAAGGTTTCGACTGTCTGCCCTACCCAGAGGTAGTGCTGCTGTCCTTTTATGTTCTCACAGAGAGGAGTGGTCTGTGGACAGAGTACCATGACAGAGAAGTCTCCAGGATTTGGGGGCTGATTTGGTGTCCTGCTCTGGCACAGATCTTCTGCATGGTCTTCAGCAAGTCTCTTACCACATCTGTGCTTTACTGTCTTTCTGTGTCCAGCTCTCTCACAAGTGAGATGGTTATCCACACTAGTACCTTGCAAGAAGGCATGTGTTGGAATTTCCACAAGGAGCCCTCGGAGCTTTCATCCTCTGTCCGTGCAGTGCCTGATGCTTTTGAGAGCTCTCGGTCCCAGCTGCTGGCTGAGGGCTCCCAGCCTGTGAGCTGTGTAAGCACTGTGGTACCAATTGCATGGTTTCCTGTGGGCTACAATTCCCTTCTCCTGTATAAAAATAGAGTACTTGTATCTGATCTGCCCTCAGATGGAAGGGAAGGATTTCTGTTCCTCCCCACTGCCTGAGGTAAGGTGAACGCTGGCAGCAAGTAACAAATCCACCTTTGCTAATGTGCTTGGGTCAAGGAGTTATTCAGAGACCCAGAGCCTAAATTCTCTCTACACCTTGACCTATTTCATCAGTATCAGGAGACCGTCAAAAATGATGTGACAGTGAACGGCTTCAGCCAGCAAGCTCTCATGCAAAATGTTTCAATGGCTGCTGAAGCATTAAGTGCTTTTCTCCTTAGCTGTACACTTAGCTGGCAGTGTTTTATTTAATCTTATTTAACTCTGTTTACTTGATCCAGTAGTGTAAAAGCAAACACTTTATGGAGGAAATAGATTCAGTTTGTTTGTTTGTTTTTTAAATGAGTAGTGGTTTTTTGCCTCTTCAGTCTTGTTTACTTTGAGTCAGTGAATTAGTCAAAAAGACTTTGCCTGTAAGTGCCTGAGTTGTCCCACTCAGATTCTTGGTTTCAAGTCAGACAATTGCTCTGTCCCTTTGCCAAATCCAGGCTATAAGCACTGGAATTGTGTGTTTGGGGGAGGTGGCTGCCCACAAACTTCTGAGCACTTCAGTCTGTCCTTGCACATTGAACAGAGTTAGCAAACAGCACCAAAGCTGGTGCAGCCAGCCTTCAGTGGTTCACCAGCTTCTGATTCTGACAGATGTGGCTTGGTTTGCTGTGTGCTTGGGGAGTTTTTCACCCAACCGAACAAAATACTGCGCTGAGTTCAGATGTTAAGAGAGACACGAGGCCATGGAACAGATCCCTGACTCACGGCGGTAATTTTCTCCTGTTTCCTCCCTAAGTCTTTGTTTGCCGACTCCTTGAGGGTGGGCTTCTGCTTTGATGTTTTATTGTCTCTCAAATCACTGGTTTTACTTTTAGCACCAGTAATTTTTGGAGTGCTTTGGAGGGAGGGGGGAAGGGAGAAAAAATAGATGTAGTAATTATTAATGTATTTGGTTGGGTTATGAAGTCTCAAAGCTCATTAAAAATGAGAAACCATGGCAACCTCGACAATCCCTCCTACACATATTATATCTACCTAACAATGTGCAAAGTACATTTAGTGAAGAGAAATAAAGCATAAAGAAAGGGGAAGAAAAAGCATTCACTTTTTATATTACTATTTTTAGTTCTCAGCTCCTGCATACCAACACACTTGTGCTGGCAGCCCTTCGAACACTTCCATGTGAAAAATAAGTAACTGATTATTGGATCTCTTCTCAGTATTGTTCTTTATTCTCCTGAGATTTCCTATGGTGCATTTTTAGTAAAGGACAAATTTTATGGGAGGTTGGTAGCTGAAGAAAGAAGATGTTTCTCTGGTCTTCTCCCCTCCTGAGACATTGGGAGTTTGGGGCAGTCCTGCCTCTCCTTGGCTCTGCAGGTCACAAATATAAATCCAACAATGGTACTTCAAAAGAAAGGTGAAATTGCAGCTCTCTTAAGATCATTTAAAGGATTTTAGAGAATACTGGGTCTTACATCTAATTATGCCTATTTTGTGTTTTAAAATACGGAACATTTGCATCTGAAGCTTAATTAAAACTGTTACAGTGGTTTGTGTGGAACAGAAGATAACAGTGGTAGATAATGCAAAAGCCAAGAGGCCATGACCTCCATCAGGCTTTCCTGATAAAGGTTTTTCATTTTCTGTGTCTGCATTGATCCAGGATGTTTTGGTAAAAACTTGGAATAATGACCCTGACATCACACTTGAACTGCACTGGCCTGCTCAGGAAGTTCTTCCTGTATTACAGCTCTTCAGAAGGCACGCTTTCCATAAGGGTCATTCATCCCAAGCTTATCCACGTTTTCTGCACAAAGTGCCTGAATTCAGATTGTTCTGTTTAGTAAGACATTAGAATGAAATCCTGATGAATGAGGCCTAGAAACTGAATACTCTAAAGAAGAGCAGCTGGCTGAGCTCTCTGCGTCCCTGAATTAACTGCTCCAGAGTGGAGCTATCAGCGTGGCTGTGAGTGGAGTAAAGCCTGGGGCAGGGTGTGCACGGCCAGCCCCGGGCTGAGCGGGTGCTGTGAGGAGGGCAGGGTGCCACAGCAAGCAGTGACTCTGTGTGCTGCTGTAAGGTGCTTGCCCTCCAGAGTGGGTGTAACCAGCTGGAAGGCTCTGCTTTCCTCTTTTTCCTCGGTCATCTCCAGTGCCCTGACAGGACAGGATAGCTTAGAGGTGCAGGAGTTCCCCAGGAGTCAATACATTCCACAGAAGGAAAGATGCTGGGACCCCCTCAAAGGCATTTGAGGTGACTTGCACTGCAGGGGTGAAAATTCCTTACAAACAGGTGGGATTTACAGCTCCCGGGTAATCTTTGTAGATAGGCATACATTTTTGTGGATAAGTATGGGGGTATTCATTTGTATGCATAGCAAGGGCAAAACCTTTATTTAACCACTACTGGTTAGCTGGCTCCTGGAATTTCCTGGTAGGAAAGGAAAGAGCTCCTGGTGCCTGGAGAATTCTCCAACGAGAATGTATCAGACAGCACTCCGTGTGGGAGTACTGAGTGTGTTCACAGTACATGCAGTACCAAACTGAAATAGCACGTTTAGCACCCTGGAGACTGCCTGGGGACACTGATGCTTTCTGTGCTTTCTTTGCAGTGAAAAATAATATTATTTATTTTGGCAGAAGGCTATTTTTATATTGAGGTGGTGTAACAACCTGGGGCTAAAGGAACCTGTAGGTTAGCATAGCCACAGGGTCTGAAATGATGTAAAAATGGGTTAGAGAGCTTCTGAGGAACTGTTTTCCCAAATGCTATGCATAGGGAGTTAAGAATCCCAAGTCCAAGGTTAATTAATTTCATCTATCTAATGTACCATATGCATGCTGTGCTCATAGCAACAGTGTATGAAATTTAGGGGTACAGTAAGAGGCAGTTTAGCACCAGGGAGCTGAGCATTAATGACCTGCTCTGCCCCATTCAGCCCATTACAGCACCTGGGTTTTAGTGGTGTAAAACCCACAAAGGGATAGAAACTGAAGAGATTTTTACCTCTGTGTGAATTCATAAAATCTGATCATTATTGTTTCCTTAATGGTTTCTTTTTAGCTAAAGTCACTCTTGCTTTAGCAAAAGTCACTGTGGCTTTTCAAGGAAGGATGAATTCTGCTGGTTTTCCTGCCTTCTTAGGAATGGCATGTTCTGTTCCTTTGCTGAGGCAATAGTACTGAAATTATAAGGGTTAGCTGTAACTGGAACAACGAGGAGAAGGGGATGGCACATTTGGGATAATAATGTTAGAGAATAAGGATGCTGCTGTTCCAGTGTGTGTGTAGTCCATTATCACCAGTATTTGGAGTGGTTTGAGAGAGAGTGGCTTAGAGTGGAGAGAGATGCCTCACCAGAAGAGAAGGGTCGAGCTGCTAATGGTTGATGCAGAAGTTGTGCACCTGCCAGTTACAGCCTCTGCAGTGTGTTTTTTACTGGCTGGCCCAACTTTTTGCTTGTGTAAGCCATTATAATTCTCATCATGATTTAACTACATAACCCATCTTGATTTTTATGTTTGAAAAATTCTTCAGCTCGGTGTCTGTTAGTGAGAAATACCCCAGTCTGACTGTACCTCATTTAGGGACTTCTTTCTAGTCCTCAGCTTTCAGACCTTCAGTGCTGTCCAGGAGCCATTTGCTTCCCTTTTGCAAGAGCTATCTCTGCTTTTTTAGCTGTAATTTTTTCTGTGGCCTAAACTGTACTCTGTATTCTGAACTGGGATTTAAGCTGAAGCAATTATTTCACGTGGTATTTTGCATGGGGAATGATTGATCTATATAATGGAATGGTAAGATTTCTTGTCTAATTTTCAATCCTTATTACTCTTGCATTTTTTCCTGGTTTTATAATAATAGTTCTTACCTCCTATAGCAACACCAAGCTCCATGGTGGAAGAGTCAATTCACGCTGAGTCCTGGATGGATTCCCCGGCTGTTGAAGCCAGGTAGGCTTCAAAGATTTAATTTATCATCACAATTTTGCCTCAAAATTTCTGAGGGGCCTTGGAGAGCATTTGGCTTAAATGCATACACTTAAAATTAGACAGTTTTAATTACTTAGCCTGGCAAGTGGCTTCTGTTCAGTTCTCATTGGGGGTTCAACCAGATCAGGTTGATTCTCTCTGCAGTACATTCTGCTGGGTATCACAGTGGTTAGCAGGAGCGAAACAGATTAAATAATTATATATAATTGTGTGGGGATAATTACAGGACTTCATGTTTTATTAGTAACCTGTGTTCAGGATTTTCCTATGTGCATAATTATAGCAAAACACAAGTTCTTTGCTCTCTGTTGCCTGCACTGTGTGATGCCTGGCTAACGAGGCAGCAGCCCCTGGTCACCTTTCAGCATACAGATAGTATATGGAAAGCTGTAGCGTGTTTCAGTCACTTAACTCTTAATGCAGTAAACATGCTGCAGTCCACTAGTGCACTGTAGCTGTTGGAAAAACTAGTTAAGGTGTGCTTGTCAAAATTAATTAACACATTCATTTTCGATATGTAACTCTTACTGCTTTCACATACTCTAGTTTAAAGGGTCAGGTTTTGAGGACAGGGTCCTTGAATATGAAGGGATTTCTGATTTGGAGCAGTTGTGAACTACAAGCTGGGGAATAACTTAACCAATGAGTAGTAGTTCTGAATGGCTTCCTGGTGTTCACATTTTGCTCCTATTCTTGGTGTAAATGTTTTCTGCCTTAACGTGCACAGTCACCCCACACTGCCCCTGGGGTGGGAGCTGGTTCCCAGTTGACAAAGGGAGAACACGGGGTGACGTTTCCCACACCCAGGTACACTTTTCAAGGTGAGTCAGAATGCAGATCTGCAGCTCAAACCTATGGAAAGGAGGCATTCAGCCATCTACTTCGTTTGGTAGCATGCTTGTCTCTGGAGAGAGCAGGCGGCAGAGTTCAGGCCGTTTCGGCCCCAAGCGCCGCCTGTGGAGCCCGGCAGCTGCGGCGGCCGCTCCGCCCCGCTCCGCTCGGCCTGCCCCGTCCCCGCTCCGCTCGCCCTGCCGCTGGCCTGCGGGGCTGCCCCGTCACCGCCGGGGAGCCGCGGCCGCGGGATGGGTTTGTGCGCTCTCCCGGCGCCGAGATCCTCCCACCGCAGCAGAACCTGCTTTCTTCTCTCCTTTCAGGAGCATTCCGAATCTCTGAACTCGCCCCTTCAAGGCCCTGAGGCAAACTGTTCGAGGCGTGCCTTTTTATTTGCTCTAGATCATGGAACTTCTCTGACACAGAATAATTATTGTGGCACATAATTATGATTGGATGTCTTCATCATATAATTGCATGATATATAATGAGCAGCGAAAGCTTATTTCCTCTGCTCTTTGAATACTGAACTTCTGAGATTAATTAAGCTGATACTGAAAATGCTTTTAATTATATATGCTGCATAAACAGCACTATTAAGATCAGATGAGAGTACTATTGCCTGAACAGTTTCAACATTTTTTCAAATACCCACTGTGTGTTTTATGTTACTGTTTAAAGAAATGTGGGGATTTTTGAGAGGATAAAAACCTCCCCAGACAGTGGATGGGTTACTGAAGGAATACCTGAATATTTGCTGAAGCAAATAATCTACTTTGCTCTAATTGCAGTGTATAAAACAAGAGACTGCAAAATTAAGAGTATTTTATTTGAGTAAATAAATGCTTCCACATATCTAATCCCTAAGCTTTTGAGGTAGGAAATTCATGAAGTGTGTTTCAATCCTTCCTTCTAAAGCTACAGTCACTCCAAATCAGACTGAGAGTGATGCCAGAAACGATGCAATCAATAGGACACAATCAATTCTCTGTGCCAGGTTCCCTGCGCAGCGGTGCCCAGCGGTGCCTGGCAGTGCCCAGGAGAAGAATCCTATCAACTGGGATGGGTTTCGGTAGCAATCTGTTCTCCATTGACTGTCACTTTTTAAGTATCTGTCTAGTTACATCTCTGGTGCCCTTTGCAGTGAGAATTTTTAGCAGCAGAACATGGGCAGAATAAAGTTGGACTTTCTGAAATACCATTTGTTCTCTTGTGTTTCAGAAGACTTAAAAGGTTGACTAAGAATTACAGTTCTGTAGGCTATGCTGCTTTGTGCTGCTGTCTTTATCCATCTGTAGAGCTCCCCATCTCTTCCACAGTGGGCATTTTGGTGTCTGTCAAGTGCTCAGGAAAATGGACTCATTTATGTTTTCCTGTCCCTCTCACTAGTCATTTGCAACCATTTGAAATGGATGTGTATTTGCAGCAAAGAAAACTCAAATTCACTAATTGATGCACAAATACGCTCATTTACATGCAATTTGGGGGTTTTTTTTCAGAAATGCATCTATTTGCATAAATAAAACCTCTTTCCCAAATATTAGTGTGAACAAAAGCCGTTTTCAGGGATGCCAAAAAATGGCTGAATAGAAAAGCCAATTCAAAATTTGCATAATAGTTACTAATTGTTTTCCTTGCTATTAGCCTGTCTCTGCTTAATAGGCAATATTGGCTTCTGTTTCCTTTCTGGGTGCAGTTGATGCAAGAATATTGAGCTACTGTAGAAGATCTTAATAGTTTAACTCACCTAGTGTGCAGTTGCAGGGCCCGGTTCCACCCAGGAGCAGAGCAGTGGCACTGGCAGAGGCCAGCGTGTGGCCCCTCGCCAGGAACGTACTTCCCTCAGCAGGGAGAACTAGGAGATTATTTATTCTCACAAAACATGAGGACGTTTGGGGGAAATCTCAGTTTTTCTTTGGGGGAAGGAAGATGTACCTTGGTTACAGCCAACATCTTTGGTTGAATGTTTTGTTCTTTCCAAATAGTATTGCTAAAGCCTTGAGAGAGATTAGGGGAAACACACACAGCTTAAATTGGCAGTAAATAAATAAATTTTGCTTTGCATGAGTATATTTTATCAATTTCATTCATTTAGAAATACAGAGAAATATCTCACATGTTTTTATTGTTCTTGGTGTTTATTGCAGCATTCCTGTGTTAAAATGTGGAAGTCAATATGGCTCAAGACCATTAAGTCAGACTGAGCTATCAACTGTCTGCAGGAAACACAATGTGGTTTGCTGGGCAGGGATTTATTCAATAGAGGACTATTGATTCTCCTTAGAAAGACAGGGAAGAAGAGTAAACCAGATATGTTTCGTGCTAGAGCAGAATGGATGATTGCTTTATTTCACGGATGTTTTGCTGCACCTTAATAACTTCACTGTTAAAAATGAATGACTTCATTTCAGTGGAGCTGGGGATCCCAGGGTGCCTGTCTGGAGCAGCAGCAGGGAAGGTGGAACAAGCTGTGCTTCACCTGCAGCATGGCCCCATGGCAAAGGGGCTGCCTGCACTGGGAAACACTTGGGGCAATTTACAGCATGCACAGTGGGAGGATTCAGAGAAGCTGTGCAGATTTGGGAGCTGGAGAAGTTTTGTAAAGCACAGGAGAGAGGAAAATCAAATGGCCTGCTTGGAGGATTTATTGGGAAGTGTAACTGAGATCCCTTTTTAACTCAGATTTGTCTGTCGGCATGGGATAAAATCTGGTTTGTGCTACAGCAGTTATTAATAGAAGAATCGCATTTCCGTAGAAAAAAGGAGAAGCAAGAGGGTAATTTTGGCCAAGTTTGCCAAAGCAAATTGCAAAGATTTGCAATTAATCTTGAGACGAATGCATTAGATTTTTATTTTAAAGATCAAATTATAGAGGGGATCTGCTAGATTTGTTTAATATTTATTCAAGTACATATACAGAGAGGAGAACACGGTGTATCTGCATCTGCATATACTCTTGTCACTTAATATTCTGAAATTCAATATTTAGGCATGAAACACCATATTCAACACCCTCATCCTCTTAGGTCCAGTATAGCTTTGGGAAGTTGGCATTCCTTGTCACGAAGTGGTTTTTTTTGAGTGCCAGTTTGGGTTACAGTGACCTGCTGTGAGTGTGCCGTGGTAAAGGTTTGTTCATCCCTTCTGCAGCCCAGCTTGGCTGGGGTGGGAAGGGGCTCTGCCCCGGGGACGTGCACCCTGCCAGCACCACTCCTCCTGCTACCCTGCAGCCAGGTGGAAAGCTGGCCGATGACAGCAGCTGCACTGCTGGCCCTTTCTCTGTGTTATCAGAACAGAGATTATTATTATTGTTCTGTATTATCAGGACAGAGAGATCCCACTAAGGACACCTCCAGTCTCATCTCCGGCACCATTCAGCAATCCAGCCAGTTTTGGGGGTGAGAAAGATTTCTTCCCTTATTTGCAACTTTCTTTCCTTCTCTTGCCCATACTTCCTGCTTTTCACAGGAGTAGTTGTAAAAGAATTTCAGGAAGTGAATCTATTATCAGTCTTTACAGATGTTTCTTCAACTTCTTGCCCCTTTCTGAAGCAAATCTGTTTCCTTTGAAGATGCAGTGCCCCTTTCCACGGCCCCAGTGGGAGTTCAGCATCCCCTGAGCAGGGCTGTGACTGGCCTCAGGAACACCCTGGTGAAGTTCTGGCTGGACATGTGCTGCTGTGTTCCTGTCTGCTCAGGAAAAGTGTGACACTGTGGTTTCCTTCGTAAGAAACGTATCTCTGTTGGAAAGGAAACATACTTCCTTTAGAAAAACGGTGTCACGAAGAAGCCCACAGGCCATTCAGAGCAGAGAGGCTGGAAGTGCTGTGTGTGCCAAGGTGTGTGCCCCGTGCCCCGGGCACGGCCTGTGCTGGGTCAGTGTGCCACGAGAACCGTGTCACCCAGCTCACAGCTGACTGCCCTGCCTTTCTGTGCCACGCCTTCCCTCTCAGCCAGTTCCAGGATGCTGGACAAAAGCAAAGGGATTGCTGTGCAGAGGAAGAAGTAAAGCAAGGAAGAGTTAAATTAGTAGGAAAGAAATGGCAGAGTGCAATGTAAGATTCAGGTCTCCTGAGACTGTTTTTTCTGCTGCTCTGTTACATCCTATTGCCATTTATGATGATCCTTTTTTAGAAATAGATGGTGAATTGGAGCAATAGAGATGAGGTTTAATTTATGTATTGGCTAGTGATGTTCATCTGGTTTTTGTTGGTTGCATTGTCCAAGGTACCAAAAATATCCTTTTCCTAGAAGATGTTTCTGAACTGTTTATCAGTTTAAAAACATCAAAGATGAGCAAATCAGTTGGGATATTTAATTTTTGCGTAGTCATTCAGCAAAGATCAGTGCAAAGGCTTTGTCCTCCACAGTTTTTAATTTCATGTAGATAAGCAAAAGCTACATTAATCTTTTCCCTGTCGTGCTTAGCAGGGGTCACCATCCTCATTAACCTTTTGACCCACGTGTGTCTCAGCCTGGTTGGTTTGGGGCTGTGCAGTGAGGTGCCAGTGGGAGGTCTTGGAGCTATTGGTGCAAACACCTTATGTATCCAGGTTCTCTAAAGAGCAGAAGAAATTGCTTTATTTTAATCTCCTCATTCAGTGTGGAAAAAAATTGTCATCTGAAAATCAAAATTTACAAATACAGTCTTGGCAAGATTGATCATGTTATGTTTTAGTCACGGTGATTTCAAGAATGAGATTTGTTTTTTATTATTGCTACAAGTATTGGGGAATTTTTTTTCTGCAAAATGCATCTCTTGATTCAGCATTCAGCAATCACCAGTTCTTTCTAAATCTGTGGTATCTTGCCTACCAATACAACATAAACCTGTGGCATAAAGAGGCAGGAATAACAGGATCAGTAAAGAACTAAATTTGGATTGAACTCTCTTGATACCTTTTGCTTTTATCTGTATGCCATTGGTATAAATGATCATTATCATAATTAAACAAAAAGGCACTGTGTGAATTTTTTATTCCCTTGATGATGCCACAGAAACAATATGCATGAAATAAATGTGAGAGTTGCTATAAAGTCAGCTTCCACAGTAGCTTTTAAACTGTGCTGCAGAAGTCTTTGGTGGTCGTGCCATTCATAGTGAATTAATCTCTTGCTTTTTAATTCACTGAATATTTTGAAGCTATAAAATTAATATTTACAGCTGTGTTACGGCATTGCTGTGTTACTCATTACTGTACTAATGAATAGTTCATCAAAAATAGAAATAACATTATATTCTCCTACAGCTTACTTAGTCAATGCTATTTAATTCTATTATGTTATTTCAGAAATCCTCACCTTAACAGCACTTGGAAATCTGTAAATATTATGTTGCTTTTGAGCAGGACTTGAAATGCTCAGTAGCTTCAGAATTACAGACCAGTTTCCCTTTGCTGTTAGAATATGTGAGCTACACATAATTTTAAATAAAATTAGTATACCAGGTGTCATGTGTAGAGCAGGGTGTGTCTTAACACATTGTATGAAATGTGGTATTTTAGACAATATTTCACTCCAAGGAGATATTTCATTTAAACCCTTGCTGATTTTGTATTTGCCTCTTATTTTCTTTCAAAAACTAGAAGTCTGTTTTGACAAGAATTTTGCACATAGAAACACTAATAGCATGGTAATTCTGCTCAGAAGCTGACAGTGCACAACTGGCATTGGGATAACCCCTTTTCCTGGTTGGAATTACAATCAGCCTTCAAAACTGGTGTTTAGGAGACATTGTTAATCTGCCTCGTGCTTACTCACTTGAACAATAAGATCAGTTCAGGATTCCCTCAGGTAAAGTGTAATAATGATTTGTCACTTTTGGAAAAGGACATTTCCATTTATTAATTTTCACTTTTTGATGGGGACTTCGGCTTCAGCAATTGTAGTCTTTGAACACACAGCGTTTCATCTGATTGAATTTTTCCCAATGCATTTGCGTTCTGTGAGTTTTGTGGCAGAATTGTCAAGACTCTAGAGCTACATCAAAAATTCTGAGCACCAACTGGGCTTAATTCAGTGGAAATTTTATTTCACAGCCGGTAATTCCAGAGCTGCTGGGTGTAGCTGTCCCGGAGCGTGACGCTGGCTGTGAGGAATGGTTTTCCTCCCGCAGGATGTCGGCTGTGCCTGGCGGCTGTGCTGGCCGTGAAATGCGCTCAGAGCCACCGGGGAGCCTTTGCATGAGCCAGGGCCGGGGCAGGGAGCTGAGGCTGCTGCTGTGAAATCCCTGGAAAGCGAGAAGGAGGAGGGGTACAGCCCCTGTGGGGCCGTGGGCAGACCAAAGGACGCTGCTGGAGATCGGATCGCAGCAGATCACAGGAGTCTTCTCTGTGTGCCAAAAGAAGGAGTCTGTTATCCAAGGGAAGCAATGGGGAAACCATTATAGTTTGGAGAAATTTTAAAAGGCTGGAGAGAAAACGTGGGAGATCACGGTGTAGAACACCTTGTGCATCGTGTTGTGTGGCACGAGAGAAATGGGGACAAGCCTTTGGGAACGTCTCCTTAATCCTAGGAGTGAGGAAGTGGATTGCACTTCTCCCTGACAAGGGTCAGATCCCAAATCAGTCTGTGAGTCTTTGTACTTTCCTATTTCTTTATGCTGTCTTGATGTCACCTGAGAAAACAGTCCAGACTGATAGCATGGCTTAGCTGGATGCTTGCATCTCCTGCCCTTCCATCTGCTCATAGGTCATGTGTATTTCTGATGTTACTTTAAAATTATAGCAATTGTTTCTGGGCCATGTTAACTTCATTATTAGCAGTGTCGAGCAGAATATCAAAGCAAAATTGGAGGAAAAAAAAGAATTTGAAGGCAGGGCCTGACTGTGATATTTTTAGCACTTTTTGGAGTGACTGTTCTTAACTGCCAGGAGCTGACAAGCAGGAGAAACACAGTGTGAATCAAGATGTTCACTTGTCATCTGTTCACATGTTTAATTTGTGAATTTGACATGCAAATGGCTCCTGTGCCACTGGTGTTGATGTGGCTGAGTGATGTACCAGCCGTGCTGGTGGCTTAGAGCAACTCTCTGGGGGCTGGGGGCTCACAGAAACTGGGGGTTCTGGTCATGGCCTGGAGGCCCTGTGGGGCTGGGCATGAGGCATCCTTGTTGGGTTACCAAGGCAGGTAACCCAATCCTAGTGTGTGTTGGCCCTCTGTTGTGAGTGTGCTTGTTTATAATTTTTATAATAAAAATAGAAAGAAAAAATCCCAAGAGGATTTTCAGAAGTAGGCAGTATTTTTATGTTTGCTGAAAGTGGGAAAGTAGTCAAAAACCTCCCAAAGAGCATGAATACTTCTCACTCTCCAGTAGGCTCCAAGATGTTCAGCAGGAGATGAAATGTTCACTTGAATGAGATCCTTATTTTCAGGTTTCCCCCACAGCGTGGTGTGGTGCCCACCTAGCCCAGGCATGGCCATCCAGGGCCTCCAGGCCCAGTGTTCCATGTGCACATGTCAGTGGGACTGACTGCCACAGGAGAGAGAAGACTCGTCACACAGAACAGAGGCAGAGGCATTAAAAATCAGCAGTTGTACCAGGAAAGGAAACTGAATAAATTTGTCAAATTGTGGAGATACAGAAGGAGGAAGAGAAAGAATGCATGGAGATGGATTATTGCAAGAGAATGAAGGAAGCCACAAGTGAAAAGTGAGGTGAACTCAGAAATAAATGGGATGAATTTAGCAAGGAAAACAACCATACCTCAGTGGGTCTGGAAATCAAAACGTCAAGATGTTGTGTTAAGAGGTTTAATAGCTCTGTGATGTGCTTTGTAGCATGTACCGAGCTACAGCAATTTCTTATAGTCAAAAAGGCAATAGAAATATTTCCACTTGCCAGTTTTTCCCAAGGCTTTCTGGCTTTTTACACTTGTACTTGTCTGTGGGGTTTTTCCATATGGTCAAAAGATTTCCCAGTATAACGTGTGTGAGGGTTGAACAGTGGGTACAAGCGGGGTCTAACAGGATCTGTAGCAAAGTAATCAGCATCTGTTAATGCTAGAGCTGGCAGGATCCAGCAGCAAAGCCTGCAGAATGGCAGAAGGGCACCATATCCTTTATTCACGTCATGGTGTCCCTTTGCTCCAGTGGACGGGAAGAAGGGAGAGATTCCTGAGCTGAAAATTGTGACTCGCAGCAAGGGTTTACTCTCCTACCAACACACGCACTGCTCTTTGTGCAATTTTATGTGACATTTTTGTTTGTTTCTGGCTGATTGCCTGGGTTAGTGCATGGCTTGTGCTGCAGCCCTGCGAGGAGGGCCCTGCACGTGCCCCTGGGCTCCTTCCTGCCTCTGCTGGGGACAGAAAGCCCCACTGCCCACAGCCTGACACTCGGCAGAATCTTTTGCTTGGTTTTGGCTTTTTATCTGCAAGAGAAACAGCTCCCACATTTGTGTGGAGTAGTGGGGGAAAAGTTCCATTGCCTCAGCCCCTTCTGATAGGGATGTTATTCCAAACGCCTCAGCAGCTGATCTGGCAAAGGAGCAGGAAAACGTGTTGTATTCCATAGCACAGCTGGCCTCCAATTCTACTGGATTTTTTAAAGCACTAGCTTAACATTTTCTGCTGTGATTCAAGTTAGCATTAAAACTCTGACAGCAGCTGTTGCTTAATGTAGAAGTGGCAAATAGATTTTTAAAATCCAAGACATTTTCCTTCACAAATCACTTACATTCTTCCTACAGTACCTAAATGATTGCTGCTGGTTCATAGAACTAATGAATTGGATTTTAAACTCTGTATTTGCTACAGCTTATGGCCCCTAATTTAGAAGATATATGAACTGTGGAAAATGGGTACAGAAACAATTCTTCACTATTTGCATTCCCTTGTCTGATAATATGTAAGGGACTGATTTTAAAAAATGTTTTCTAAGTTCAATATATGAATGCATGGGCATATACTGATTTATTATTGTTATAAACAGGTTAAAAAAATCCACTTCTTCTGGAAAGTAATATGTTAGGGTAAAACTAAGTGTTGCAAAGTAAGCAAAATATTTCTTTAAAAATATCAGGTGGTTTTGATTCTGTGAAGGGCTAAACCTTCAGTGCTGTGTTGGCCTGGCACTGTTTTATTACTTTTGTATCCTAGTAATTCCAGAGGCTTCACATGGGATCAAGATGCCTGTGTGCTGCTGTTCCCTTCATAAGCTTAAGAATCAAGATCATCAGAAGGGTACCTTAATAAAAATTGTACTGAAGGTGATCAATAAAATCAGGCTATGGCAGTCCTGATCACCGTTCACCTACTTGTAGCTGTTTCCCTAATTAGTGCACATGGCCCACTTCTCTTTGTATTTAGTTCCAGTGGAACAGAGCAGGGGCTTTCCAGAGGAGTCAGATGCTCAGGATCACTCACTGGGAAACCCCAGTGTGGGTCTGTGGCTTGTGGGGTGGCACCTCCACAGACGTGTGGCTTTGGGGCTGGCTTCTGCAGGCAGACACCACGTTAGTGTTGCAGAGCAGAGTCCATCCGAGGTGCAGAACCCTTCATCCTGAATAAAGTGTTGCTCTGCAGTACCTGCAGCCTGTGCCCTCACTGGTGGGAATGAGGATTTCAACCCCAGCCATGGATTGTATGTTTATCAGTAGCTAAGTGGCTAAATAGCCAAAAAATACTCTTTTTTTTTTTTTTTTTTTTTTAATACGTCATTTCCTTCTTATCAGAGTCAAAGTGTATGACTACTGCAACTCCCTCATGTGAAAACCAGAAATCTGACTGTGCTGTCAGGGGATGGGAGGATTAATGACTCATGCTAATTGTATGCTTGGAATATGCTGTTTGGAAGACTGTAAATATCTACATTCAATTTGAATGATCTGAAGTTAATGTCCTGGCTGGGCATTTCAATTCTCTGCAGAACTGAAAGTACCAAAGGCTTTTGTGGGACCCATCTGAAGACACAGTTCCCTCCTCTTCTTCTCGCAGACCATACAGCACTAAGTGATGATTAAAAACCTCTGCTAATGCAAGAATTTGAAAGTCACACAAGCTGTCAGCTCAGTGGGACAGAGCCGGAGCTGTGCGGCTCTCCCCAGAGACCTTGGCATCGGCGGCGATCGTCTGCCGGCCCTCAGTCCTTTCATTAGTTCTGCTTGTCTAAGAGATTTTCCTTCGGCTGTTGTGGCTGCTGGTGGTTTCAGCCATCCTCCGGCTGGCTGCGGAGCGTGCTTCCGTCCCCTCCTTCCTGGAACACAGCACAGCCACGGCCACGGGCTTGGCCTGGCTGGAGAGGCTCCCCAGCTGCCTGGGACAGCGCCTTCCCCTCAGAGACACTGCCTCCCGAGGGCTCGGCCACCTCCCAAACTTCCACACTCTGCTGCCTTCAAACTTGGCTTATCCTGCTCTTTTCGAGCCCTGCCCTGCCCTCTGCCCCGACTTTGGTTTCCAGCCATGCAGCCGCTTGTTGTCACCGTTCCATGGAGTAAAGCATAAAAAGCTGACAACCTGGCATTTTTTCTTGATACTCTCTGTAATTTAAAGCTAAATATGGATCCGGGTCTGCCTTGGCTTGTTTTGGAATTGCTTTTTAGTTATTTTGGCACCGTTTCCCACCAGTGTAGTAGGCTGCCATGTGTATAGACTGTTAGCTGTCATGGATGTGACTCACTCTTCACTTCAAACAGTACCTGGATTACAATCAGTCAATGAAACATAACCTGAATTTCCGTATGGTCCTTCTGGCAGAGCCTTCCTGGAGCTGCCCCAGCGCCTAACCTCAGCCAGCCCTCCCCAGTCCCTTGGAATTAACACAAGGTGGCACTCTCAGGTATTATCACTTTCAGATTCACTTCACTTGGCTCCTAGAATTCCTACTTAACCCAACAGACTTTGTTTCCCAAGTGATTCCAGAACTTTTCTGCTTTAGTAAGATGTCTTTTAGGTATAATGATTAAGAAAATGTAACCAACATGCTACTGAGGTCTGCAAAAGTCAAGCTCCCAGGAACAGGAGCGTGAGGAATTCAGCCCTGCTCAGAGTAACAGTTCCTCCTTTTTCAGAAAAAGAGTCCAACACCCCCTGCTTTTGCTGGTTTGTTAGCACAGTGTATGTGTTAGCAACTTGTTGCTTAGATGTTTGTGTGAGTTTGAGTCAGATGTCATCTCTAAATGTGTGGATAGTGCTAGAACATAAGTAGAAAAGTTCATTCTCTGCACATGAGTTGGGTGGTGGGTAAACTGAGCATTTTGGAGATGTATCACTGGTTATACAGTATGAAAACTTTTCACCAAGTTAGTGATTTCTGAGAATTTGGATGGATCATTCTCCCTTATTTCTCAGCTCAGATGAAGGCAGCCAGATTCCAGAAGATGAGAACATTTTCAACAAAAAGTCACTGACAGTTTAATAGAGAGAATAAATTTATAGTTGCAAGACTCACAATAGCAAAATTGGGTGTGTTTTTTGTTCTGATAATAGAAGCAGCACTGTCAAAAATATCGACATGGGAAAGCTCTTGTGACTGCTATCAATAGGGAATTTTCTGAGGAAAAATTATAGGCTTTGGCTGGTGCCTAGAGTAGATAAATTCCCTTTTCATTGGACACCATTACTCAATGCAGCTTCAATATTTACAGTTCAACACCTACAAGAAACTTGGGTTTTATCTTAGGGACAAATTGGTCCCATTCCAGCATTCACAGAGCAGTGCTCACAGCTGTCAAACTGAGTTTCCAAGCGCATTTAATTTTGTTCCTTTCTTGGCATGTAGAGAGGACTGGCCTTGGTAAGCTCCGTAACTGCTCATGGAGCACTTGCTCTTTGCTCCCCCCTACTCTGCTTTAGGAATTAACCTGGACAGCCCCTGTCATTCCCAGAGTTCAATGCTGGTGGATTAAACATAAAAATTAACACTGGGGCACAGTGAAGGGCTCCAGTGTGGTTGTACTTTGCCACATCACAGCTCACACTGCAAACAGAGTCACATCAGGTGACTTTGCAATGGGTACAGGGCAGCAGATGTATGTCTCGCTGTCATTTCAACTTTATCAGCTTTCTGTGTTTCAGAGCGTATAGATCCTGTTCTTTGGACATGTGTATTACTTAAATGTTTCCCAATCAGTTTTCCTTAGGCACAGCATCTCTCAGTTCCATAAGATGCTCCAGCATTTACACAGTACATTTCCTTCCTGTCGCAACATCCTGGAGCTATTTCTTCAGAGACAGATTGTTTGAGTTTCTGCAACTCAACGAATGTTCAGTACTGCAGAAGAATCACTGAAGCTGCCATCACACGGTACTTCTGGCTGCACACACCGCATTCTGTTCCTTTCTTTCACCTTCCAAAACCTATTGAGAAAGCGCCCTTGGAGTGCTTTAAAAACGTTAACACGTTGTCAGTCAGTATGTTGTCAGAGCTGTTCATTTGTCCTTTCTTGCTTACTTGGAGCTTAGAAATGATTAAAGAATGGAGCTGTTCCAGAAGCTTGTAAATACTGACACGTTTTTCACTGCTCCCAGCTCCCAGTAGATCTGGCCAAACTCAACAGTAGAGAGCAAACACACAGGTAGTTCACATACCCAACTTTCTCCCTGTTTTTTATCTAATTCTGTGCTAGAACAGATGCCACACGTTGTTTGGAGTGCAGCTCTGTGTGCCAGGTACAGAAGTTCTGTGTAGAAAATGAGCGCTCCCTCTGAGCCCTCAGGTGCCACATCTGCCCTGGGCTGGCCATGCTGCCTGCAGAGCTGCTGGCTGTCTTTCCTTGTTCCTTCTCCAGGTGCTGGGAAATCACCATCCATAACAACTGATGGCCGCTGTAGAAACAGCCTTTTTCTTTAAACAACCCTCTCACTATTGGAGGTCATATGTTTTCTGGGAGAATCCAAGCAATGGTTTTGTCATAGGCAAAAAATGCTGAGGAAGAAGCTCTGAAAGAGTGAATAGAATGGATCTCTGTCACATTAAGAGCATTCTCCCACTCTCATGATTTTAAACGTGGTATTTGAGTGGTTGTTCAAGAACAAACGTGGCCTTCAGCAGGGTGCCAGGCAAGGCAGAACTGTAGTTTGTCGTGCATCATCCTCACTTCCCAGGCTCTTGTGAGGGAGGGCAGGGCTGGGCTCACGAGCTGGGCACATGATGAGGGACAGGGAATGTTTTATTTGTTGTTTATGTCTCTGGCAGCTACCACAGGAGAGCGAGCAGCTCAGCTGGCCTTGCCTTGCCCAAGGGGTGACTCCAGAGCTCCCTCCTGTGCACAGCAGTGATCTCTGTGATGGGCTGCACAGCAAGGTCTCTGCTGAATGCAGAGCCACACCTAGGGCAGGAGGGCTCCTTCTGCACAACCCAAATGCTCTGTAACTCTTCAAATGATTTCCTGTGCCAAAATAATTCGGACATACATATTCGAGCATTAAAAATTGTAGTTACCCTGTTTGTCTTTTTCCACACAAAGTGGAAGCTTGAATATACAACTTCCTTGAACACTTGTAGTTTTTTAGAGAAACATCAAGGAATTATTTCTTTTTTCTGAATTTTAAACTCAAGAGCCACTGTACTCAACCAAAACAGCAGAAAATACTGAAATGGATGTGAAAGGACAGTGCAAACCATCTCACCCTCGCTGAAGGCCCACTGGTGTGCAGTGGCTCTGTGCTACACACATGCTCTATGCTCCAGCCTCAGTGTCAGGCTCGCTGCCTGTGCTCTGGAGACACGGGAGCAGATGGTGCTGGAGCTGTGCCACGACAAGGTTCACACATGCGAGTTCTGAACAGAGACAAATCGGCTGAAAAGGGGAGCTCATGTTACCCGTGGCTGCTCGGTGGAACTCTGCAAGAACTTCTTCAGGTCTTTGCAGAAAATGAGGCTCTTACCCCCACTCTGAGAGTTTGGAAACATTTCCAGACACTTGTGAAACCCCACAATAACCAGGAGTTTGGTATAAAATGAAATGATGTCTCAATCCTAAACTCATTCACCATTGCAAGGTTGTTAAGGATTCTGCAGTGTGAAAGCTGGTAGGAACAACTTCTCTGAAAGGAAGTAGCTCTGTGTTTGCTTCTACCCTCAGATACAGTTTTCTCTGAAGTGAAAAGCAAGAGTTATAAATTTTTTACATTTCATCTTCTGACATGACAGATCAGGTTTTTAAAGAATCTTTGGTGAAGGATCCCAAGAAGAGCATTTTGAAAATGCACGTGCACTTCCCAGGGAGGTTCATGCCCAGTGTCCTCAGCCCTGACATGAAATGATGGTGTGACCAGCTTGCAGTGCCCATTGCTCTCCAAATCCAAAAGGCCAGGTTTAACAGGAAAAAAAGCTTATGACTTTTAAACACCTACAGTTTATGAATGTGATAATAGATATTGAATATTACATGTTCTGACACCAGGCCTTCTCTGTGGTGGTGGTGTGTGATCCCAGCAGTTGGAGCTAAAGGTGGGGATGGTGGTCTTGGAGCTCACTTTTATGAATAGAAAAAAGATCAAATTCATAACTGATTAAAACAAAGCTTAAAGCAAAGTTTATGCAACACTGACCAGAATGAGAAATGAAGCCCAGTGTCTGTCAATTTGCAGTGTTTACACAGTTAATCATCTCCAGCAGCCAGCAAGAAGTTATATTTTAAATCTTTTGTGTGTTTTTATTTAAAATATAAATATGGATGCAATATGTAATGTTCAAAATTTACCCCAAAACATCTGGAGACCATAAAAGAAAAAAAATATTTCAGTCCTTTGTAAAGATGAGCACAGCTTTGCAAATTGGCCATTAGAAAGGAGTGGCTGGGCTTCCTGGGCCCCCTGAGCAGGTGACCCAGCCACGAGGGCCAGGCTCTGCAGCACCAGCAGTCTCTGCTCTGGAAGCACGGAACAGGGCATTTAAACTGCTCAGTCTCAAATCTCGTGTGGTTTCACAATATAAACCCTGAGCAACCAAATCTGCAGATCATTCACATACAGGGTAACTTGGATACATTTGGGGAAGGTTTGGACATTTTCTTAATGTGCAGATAAAATATTCTTTCTTTGTGTCACTTTTAAAGATAAACTAAAGCAGTTTGCAGTCCAGAATTGACTGCAACCTGTACCTTTTGTTCTTGGAAAAGACCTTAGGGCCAAGCCCCAGTAACCTAGGTCTGAGCACAGCCACTGCCCAGAGCCTGCTGAGTAACCCAACTGTAATTAATGGCAGAAAACCCCAGGGTGTGAATTCCCAGCAAGCACGAAGGGATTACAGTCCAGCCCTTGGTGATGGAATGATTGTGTCATAGTGCACAACCTTTAAACCAATATGGTGCCTAACAGCAGGGTTGTGCATACAGATACTAGTTTTGCAATTTTGTTTTGTCTCTGTGCAAACTTTTAACAGGACCATTCCCATTCTCAGCCCCTCTTTAGTCCTGAGCTGCTCAGTGTTAAATAAAATTGGTGAATATGAGTATTTTGTACATACAAAGTAAGAAATCCCTATTAAAATCAGGAAGTAGCTGGGTTTTTATAGGGTGCCTGAGAATTGAGTTTAATGCTGAATATGAAGAATAATACTCATAGAAAGTGAATAAGTACAACCGACAACATATCAGGAGTTTAGTCTAGGTGGAGGTGAAAATGATAATCCACAGACTTGTGTGTTACTTTTGCCAGCACAAAACTCTGCCTCGGCAGGGCTTTGTTCCCCTTCCTTTCCCTGCTCGCTGATCGCTGTCTCCTGGGTGCTTTGGCTGTTAACACAAGCAATATTTACCCAAATGTCACGCCTAATTGCACGTGCTAATGCTCTGTGCGTGAGAGATGAGGAGTACAAAGGAGCTTCCTTTCACCTATTCCGACAGCACAGAACAGCTTAAGATGCAACCTACATTTTACGGGGTGGAACTAAGATTAAAGGACAATTTTTCATGTAGGTAAATGCACTTATCCAGTTTTATTCTGGTGACAGCAGCGCTTTCAGAATGGGACATACCTGATTGTATGTACTGTGTACAGTACTGCAGTGTGGCATAGAACATCCCAATATTCTCTCCAGAAACAAGCTTTTAGGTATCAAAACAGTGAAGAGTATTTTTCATGGGAAGGTAGGAACCTGCAGGCTGTGCTTAATGCTGTGCACATCCTTATGCTTAGACTCACTTGTTTAAAGCAAAAGGATCAAATCCTGGGTCTGATAAGCTCAAAAGGCATCTTTTGCCAAAAATTCCAGCAGTTCAAACCCAGAATGTCACTATGGTCTATTTTTGAAAATGTCTGATAACCTACTGCTCATAACAGCGTCACATTTTCTCTCCAGCCTTGGCTGAATGAAAACACATCTGGAAGGGCTGGGAGCACCCCAGGATGTTTGTCTGTCAGACAAACCAGCCGAGAATCGTGCTGAGAATTCTGTTCCAGTTGTTACTACTGGTTCTGTTACTGAGGAGTATGACTTTCCTTCGGAGTGGAAGCAGTCTCTGCGGTTTAATTTACAAATGTAAGCAGAGCTCTCAGTAACTCATCCAGCAGACACTGGATGGAGCCCTACTCTCTGAGGATACTGCTCCAGCTGTATCCGATGTGGCAGCGTGGATCAGAGAGGAAAAGCCGCCTTAATGAATCCTTCAGGCGTTTTCTCAAGAAATGGTGGATCTAAAAATAGAGTGTGGAGCAGCAGCTGTGGCTCCCATCCCGGGCAGAGGCTGTGCCCAGCCCAGGAGGACAGGCCTTCCTCTGGGGCCGGCTGGGAGAGACGGCGAGTCTGGGCTTGGGGAAGTGCCTGAAATGAAAGGGAACGATAAAATAAGTCTCTTCCAAAAACCAGTCAATCTGGGTTTGATTGCACCAGAGAGGGGAGTTCCTCTGGAACTGGCTGCAAAGGGAAGAGGACTGGAGCCAGCAGCTGAAGCCCCTAGGCACAATGACAACATGTTTTGGAAAGTTCTGGATCAAGTCTTTTGTTTCTTTATTATTCTGTGGTTGAGCGTATGCCTCTGCTGGAAACGCAGTTTTGCTTCATCAACCACACTTGTTTATTTATAGATTTATTTTTTTAAATCAAAATTATAGACTAGCTTTGCCAGTGCTTATTACATCAAAATAAAGTCAGGACAAAGCCCTTTGAAGCTACAAACATTTCAGGCCTTTCATTAGTATATTGAGGGTTTAATTCTTAGAAAGAAAAAATAAGCATTGGAAGCATAAAGGTAACGTTTCCTGGTTGTTTTTTAAAAATTTTTTAATATAAGTAAAGGCATTTTTGAGACTCTTAATTTCCCTTTTCTCTTGCCCTGCTTCCCCCAGGCAGGCAGTGGTACAGCATCTGTCTGTGGTCAGAGGGGACCCCAGGGCAGTCAGTGCCAGGGCTTTGGCCAGGCCTCCCTGGCCACAGCTGCAGGAACTGAACTGTCCAGCTGGGCACTTCTTTTTCATTGGCTTCAGATTTGGGAGATTGTTTTCAAGGGGCCCTGATATTGTAAAAGGAGCCTGATGTGGTTCCTGCTTGTTTTGGTGGTAGATTGGCTGACAGATTTCTGCTGGTGGTGCTCTCATCGAATACCAGAACTTTCACTTCAGTCAGAGGCTGAATGTGTAACCTCTTGGTGATACTAATCTCCTTACATTGTCACTGAATCACTGCCAGCCCATTCTATGGACTAGTATCCTTTTATTGCCTGGAGATGCCTTCAGATTTTCCTTTAAATTATGCTGCAAATTCAAGGGTTGCGCACACACAACAGAATAATCCAGGCTGGGTCCCGTTCTGCATGCAGAGAGGAATGCCTGTGAAACATTTCCCAGTGCATTTGAAGAAAGAGTCTCAGCTTCTCTAGTACCACTCTCTTTCCAAGCACTGAACTTGCTGGAGTGTCTGGGAGAAGCAGTTACAGGCAGGAGTGTGTCAGGCACATCAGGGCTGAGGCGGTAGGGAGCAAGTGTGGATCTGCAGGAGAGCACCAGCGCTGCCTCCCATTCCTGCTCATCCAGAGCTCTGGAAGCATTCCCTCACATACAGGACTTCACAGAAACCTCACGTATTTACTTTGTCCTCTCCAAGTGCTGCAAAGTGTTTGGTGATGGTGGCATGGAAAGGAAAGGGGCCCAGAGGTGCACAAAAGCTGTTACAAATTTCTGATTGCTAAAAACCATTACTTCCTCTGTCTTTCCTCAAATTCCTGGTCTCTACATGGGACCCACCAGGAGGCAGCTCAGCTGTTCATCTCCCACCTCAGTGACACAGTCAGATATCTCTGGCAAACTCAGGATACCTCTTCAAAATAATTTTATTAGCCTAAGTATTTTCAAATAATTAGTTGTAAAAGCTATTACCAGCAATTCCATATGCAGGGCTGCAGCCTGAGTTTGGGAAACATATGGACATCCCAAACTGTAATGAGCAGGCACTGTCTTTAGAGAAGAAAGAAAAGCTGTTTTCCTTTATTCTGAAATCATGAAGTGAATGTTAATCAGAATAGTTACCATTTCAGCTAGTATCCATCGGGATTCAGGGAAACACAAAATAGCAGCATGTCAGTCTATTCCCGGCTGGGAACACAGTCCAACACACCACCTGGCAGCTTGCTCCTCTGGGTAGGAGATCTAGGAAAATAGGAAGTATTAGCTGTCAGATTTCCTCTCATTGCTTTAGCACACTTCCTCTGGATCTCTGTAGCTGCGGTGCTTGTTGGGACGTGGTGTCCTCAGTGGGCTCTGCACAGGGATCTTGGTGGCAGGCTGAGAGCAGAGCCCAGGCTGCACGGGGCAGCTGTGACCCGCAGTGTCACCTCCCTGCAGAGCAGCTTGGCTTTTCCTCATTTGTAATGGATAGCTCACTACAGCAAAAACAACCCCCCACGGGACAGCAAGGTGGGAGAGTGTCACGGGGTGGGAATCAACTCTGACCCCTGGGAGGCAGGAAGGAAGGAAGAGTGGGGATCTGCCCTCTGACAGCCCCCAGACCCAGCCCAGCTCTTTGATCAGGCCCCAGCTGAAGTCCCACCTCATATTCTTTTTCTGTTTTTCTACTTCTTTCTTCTATTTCTAATCATCAGGCTGACCAAGCTTCCTTCTCAGGGAGGCACAGGAGCCAGGGCTTCCTCTGTGCATTTGCTGCCTTGGCTTTTTAATTCCAGAAAAAGAAAGGTTGCTGGGGAAATCCAGGGTGAGATTTTTCATTCACTGACACTCAGTGCATTTGTCTGTACATTCAAATTCTGTCAGGACCTGCCCAACCACTGTTTTAATTGCTCTGTGGCACATTCTGTCCTTAGGGGCTGTCCCTCCTTTGAACTGAGATCACCTTAACCTTGTCTGATGCTCTCCACAGGCTTCAGTGCTGCCACAGGCCAGTAATTACAGCATTAGTTCTGCTCTTACTTCAAGTGAAGCACTGTCATTCTGTCTTTCATGGCAAAACCAAGCCTGTTCCACCTCACAACAGTTTTCTGAAAGCAGCTCTTCCTGTTAAGTGAATTTGTTTTCTTCCATCTCTCTTCTGTGTTCACACTTATTAGTGAGTATTTACCTGTACACTACTACTACCAGTACTTAACACAAAAGGCAGATAAGTTCTCATTTGAGGAATAAATACACTGGATGCAGGCCATAAATATTTTTGTTCAAGAAATGTTACTGTTGTTAAAGTAAACTGATACTACCACGTACCAGAGGAACTCTGTTGTGTGGCTCCTGTGCTGGATGAGTGACCACTCTGATGCTTTGCACACAGAGGGACACTGGCTTCATTCAGGGAACACTAGAGGCAACTGAAAGGTATTTTCAAGCCAAGGAGCAGATACAGAAACTTGTGAGGTACTGTCCTACCTTTGGAGAGGAGCCAAGCACAATACTGAAGATGTCTGGATTTTTCCTGGGGAACATCCAACTGCTGCAGCAGTTACTACATGAATAAGAGTAAGTAACATTTTTCAAGGTTAGCAGGAGAACAAAGAGCTGAATAAACCCGTCAGTGAATTTAAAGTGAATGCAAGGTGAGACAACAGAAATGCAGAATGAGCAAAGACTTAAATATTCCATCTGGACATTGACAACCCAGAAGGGATGGTGGCTCTGTCAGAGGAGGTTTGGTGTAAAACAGCTTGGCTCTGGGCAATCCAGGCAGTTTCAGCACCGTGCATTTGTTGATCAAATCCACATCTTCCAGTGAAACCATCTGCAACGTGATTTGTCTTGCCTGACCAGAATGTAATGAGAACACATTCGTGTGTGGCAGTACATGAGTTTCTGTACTGCTGCTGACAGCTTCAATGGCTGTTTTCATAAAATTGGAAAATAATCATAATGCTGCCCATGTAGAAAGTGGAAATATTCTGAGAAAGTTGAATTGTCTTTGAGAGCTCTACGTCAAAGGGATGGAGGCAATGCAACGTTGAATTACCAAAGGATTCCAGCCATGGAACAGCAGAATCCAGGGCATGGGAGGAGGGAAAGATACAGAATTTACAGGAGCTGCCTGGCTGCCTTTGGAGGGAATATCTTGCAAACCTGTCAAATGTGGCCATTCCTTCAACATCTGCAGATGCAAGGAAATGTCTGATGACAAGTTTAGGTTCTGAATGGAACAGCTGCACTGTTATTAGAAGATTCATAAAACCTACAAAAGACCTCATGAATTTCTAAAGCCTCTGAAATGAAGAGTGTGCAGAATAACATCTGCTCATCTTTCCTGAGCTCTATTGTTGCATCTGCCCTGACAAAGAATCCCAAAGAATGCACATTGTTTGCATGTTTTCTAAACACTTTAGGAGACATCATTTCTAACAGCTCATTTGAATCTCCAGGAATATCCTTTGACACGAACACCCCCCTGCAATCAAACAGGAATTAAGAAGAAAATCTGTTCTTGTTTTACTATTTGAAAAAGAAATCTGCTGAAAATCAAACAAGTACAGTTGCCAGAGGCACTGATGGGAATGATCAGGAGCTGAATGATTGGTCCCTTTCTGTGGTTTTGCTTTGGTCACAAAAAGCTTTTGCTCCCACTACTGGGGGGAGGGAGAATACCCGGAATTTTCAATGCCTGTAAAAACCTTACAGGGCTTCAACAGTACTGAAATAATTGAACGATGGTAACAGGAGTGTTAGTGAAGAGGTTACAAGGAAATGTACCACTTCTTTTTTTCCCCTCTTCAAAATATTTCAAATAATAACAGATGCAAGAGTGGTAAACCAGAAAGTAAAATGTATCCTCTGTTATTGATTTAGCTTCTGAATAAGCTTTAGTTCTTCATGGTTCTGAGTGTTATCCAGGTGGGAGGGTTATTTTGGAAGATAGAAGATTTTCTGTGGAGAAGCTTGAAAAAGGCAGTGCTGTAGGATATGCTCTATAGAATCACTGAGCTATTTGGGATTGTGCAGGAAAATCAGAAGTACTGCTGCTGCTAGAAAAGCCACTGCCTTTCTTTACTCCATCACCAGGGTCAATGAACAAACAAGGCTTCCTTTAGTGTTGGACCAATGTGATCCTGAGATTTAACAGTTTGAAAGAGGCAACACAAAGAAAACTTGGAACGTTTGAATTTTTCTGACTGGGTAATTCTGGTTTCCTTCTCTATGACCTTGTGAGTATCTTGGGTAATCTCAACAAGATACAGAGAGTTCCTTCTTGACTGACATTTTCTAATTGTTTTGTGACCTTTTCTCCTCTCTGTCTCTCTCTTCTTCACACTCAAGTCAGTGCTTATTAAAATAAATTCAAAAATTTTATGTAATTAATACTGATTACTGAAGTTAGTGGTGCTGAAAATGCAGTTTATTGGCTGTGCTGCCTCACAGATCCTCCTGCAGAAGCTGAAATTGTAGATCAGAGTGTTGGGATGCCTTTAGAATCTGCACCTCCAGTCTACTCCAGATAGGTCCAGATGACAGGTCCAGTCTCTTGGACTGGACTGGAACAGGATAACATTTCACATATGACAAATAAAGTGATAATTTTAATACAGATTGATAATATTATTTTAATGTTATTTTTAATGTACATAAATATTATTTCAATAGAATCTCTAAATTAGGCTACAGGCCTCTGTGTTACTTTGAATAATTGGTAATTGAAAAATCTTTCCCATCTGTTTGTAATAAAAAGCTTCTGCTCAACATCTGCCAGAGAAGAAAAGTCTTTGGTGGGAGAGAATCTGTGGCTTGGAAAAAAAAATGTGGTCTCTGTTCAGAGGGCAGCACCTGCATTATCTGCCTGTTCCAATTTTAAATTCACTTACTCCAGGGATGCTTTCCTGGGAGGAGGAAGGGCTGCCAGCTCTGCCTCAGCCTCATCTCCACATCCCCCTCTCCAGCCATTGTCTAGCTGTGCCTGGATTTAATTTATTAGTATTGCATCATTAATGAGAATCACACATTCATCTGAGAATCACACCACACTTTATTTTCTTATCTAATAAAGTCTATTTGCATTTTATTTAGCCCGTTCATACTATGGAATCTTCTATTCCACCTTCCATCGGCTGACATACATTAAGAACTTGAGGGACTAAATAAATCCTTATATATTCTATACCACGTTTTTCCGTGATGGCTTTGCCAGGCAGAATTAGGAAGTTTGCATGTTAATCACCTGCAATCCATGATGACCATAAGGTCAGCCTCAAGGATCCAGGTAGATCAGTACTTGGAAGTGTATCACTCATCACGCTCACATGGGATTTCAGTTTCATCTACAAAGATCTCTTCAAAATTAATGCAAGCACAAGTTTCATTTTACCAGGTCAGAAACACCCAAGCCCTTGAGATCTGGACAGTTCTTCAGTGACCGTCACATAGAACTGCTCTGAGTCTGGGTGCTGCATGCAGAGTTCACAAGCAGTTAGTGTTTTACCCAGAGGTAGAGCTGTAGATGTAGAGCTGGCAGAAGGCAGAGCGATGGTTCAGCATGGTTGAGGTGCTGATGCAAGCCGGGGTTCAGCGGTGCCGTGCAGGTGTTGCAGACTGCAGCAATCCCGGGGATGCCTTGGCTCATCCCGGGATGCCTTGGCTCATCCTGGGATGCCCTGGCTCATCCCGGGATGCCCTGGCTCATCCCGGGCTGGGCCGGAGCAGCAGCTGGGAAGGGAGGCTGAGCCTGGGCGCTGCTCCAGCTGCGAGGCGGGCAAGGTGCTGCTCCTGCCCAGCCCTGCCCGCTGTCCCGGCTCTCCCGGGCCCGGCTCTGGCCCTGCAGCCGCGAGCAGGTGGCCAGAGTCGGCACAAAGGGAGTCCCCAGCCACGGCCGCCTCCTCCGGGCATCTCTGCTGGCTTTGTTCTGCCTCAGCTGCGGCCAGCCTGACCCACAGCTGCCATCAGGCGTGAATTGCCCTTGGAGACATTAACCTGATCAATTATTCTGTAGTTGTCTTTAATAAATTCTCATTTTGCATTAATACTGAACGACAGCCAAATGAGAGCCACTGTTGTGTGCAGCTCAGGCCACAACAAACGGTCCACGGGGTTTGTCCTGGCCGGTGTCTCTCACCTCCTCTTTGGTAAAGATATGGACCGAGTCTGATGTGTGTAGCACAGGGGCTGTGGCAGAAAGCTCTCTCTGCAGCCATCCTTCCCTGGTGCACACTGAGAACCATGTGCTGGTTTGTGCCCTTAAAGCTCATTAAATCTTGCCTGCATTTAGGTTTCTCTTCATCCCTCTCCTATAGTCCCAAACGCTTTTGTTACAAATCAAAGCAGTGAGGAGACACATCTGTCTGCGCCTTGAGAGGACACACGTATCTGAACCTCTGCCACTCAGTCTCACTTTGAACCACTTGGTGGAAAATACCTCCAGCTCTAAGAATCAGTGCTGAGCTGTGACAAAGTTGTGCCTTTAATCAATGTCAGAGCCAAACACACAAAGGCTGTGGTGGAGTAAAGGCTTCGGTAGCACAGAGCACGTCAGAAGGCTGCCCTGGGGCATCTGAGACAGTGTCTGGCAGGTGACTATTTCCATGGCAGCAAACCCAGGCCAAGTTCACGGCGGGGACACTCAGAGCCAGCCATCTACAGCTCCAGGTTATCATTTGCAAGCAGTGGAAGCAGTGATATATGGAATGCAAGAATGTCCTGTGAATGGTGTTTATTGATGCAACTTCCGATCTTATTTCATTGGATATATCAAACAGCCTGAATAACGCTGGCAAGGAATTATCAAACAATTACAGGATTAATTTGCCCTTTCAAAATTTGATTACATGTTTTGTGTCATCTTATCCTGTCACTCAGGGAAATCATAATTATGTTTCCCTGCAGCATAAATGTTAGTGAAATGTGCTGTCCAAGTCAATCAGTGTTATGAAGAAATTAATCTAACCCAGTTCCTGTTGCTAATGAACTTTTCCATTAGCTGTGAGCTCTTGTCTGTGGTCTGTGCTGGTCAGGCAGAGCAGCTTCAGCAGCAGTTTTGCTGCCTCTGTCAATGTGTCCCCATGTGAAGAGGGCATGGAGTGCATGTTTTTGTGGAGAGCTGTGTCCCCTGGCCATGGATCAGAACATGGGCTTTTGGTGTGATGGATCTGCAGGTGTGTTTGGGCAGAGTTGAATGTGAATACCCCAAAATGAGACAGGCTGAACCTGGCACAGTGACAGCAGCACAGGGTTTGCCTCTCACAGTCCTACCCCACATTTGACAGTGCATTGACAAAGGGTTTACCTACACAGCAATTAGAGAGCACAAGTTCACTGTACCAAATAATTTTGGTAAGAAATTTGTTTTCTGTGCTGGCTGCTTTTAAAACGTCCATGATTTGCTGCCCCAGTCTCGTGGACATAAGTGACTGGGGAGTGGTGGAGATGGAGCTGCAAACACCACAGTATTATCGAGGAATATCTGCACAATTGAGAGTCCCTCCCCTTTGTGACTAAGCTAGACACAGAGTCCATATTACATTATACTGGTCCTTTATGAAAAGCTGTAGGATATGTAAAAATTTCTATTATATTTGATAAAATATGATAGAAGATACAGTATAAGAAAAAGTGAAGTGCTGAGATGTAGCCCCATATTCCTGCTCATTACCTAGCTCTTCATTCTTCTTATTGTAGTTCCTTTCACACTGTAGTACCTCTGGTTCTGGAATTATTTATTCAGCCATTCCTCCAACAAAGCACTTGAGTGCAGAGACAGTCAGTTGCTTAGAAGATGCCTATTTAGGTGACAGCATTTTAGGTGGCAGTTAAGCATGAAATAAATAATACTGCAGCATCCTCACCACAGCTTCCCATCTGAGTCAGCAAGGAGGGGTTGGTCTTTATTGCAGTTTCTCTTTAGCATATGATTAGTATCAAGGTTTTTTTCAAGTGCTTTGCTCATGGATGTTTCATGTTGGAGTTTTGGTTTCCAAGATAACATTCCTCCTCACTGAAAGACAACATAATTTTTCTGACTTGTCTTTTCATCAATTATGCCATGACTTCCCCCTGATAATACAGAGGGAAGATATTTCATTTCCATTTTAATAGCAGAACTCCCTTATGTACAGTGATGAATGGTTGAGATCCTGACCTGACCTGAAGTCTGCTGAAATCAATAAGTACCTTCTCTTGGCTTTTGTTATCTTTGGATCAGGCTGTGCAGCATGATCCTGTCCACTGAAGTCAGTGGGAATTGTCTTTAATTTCACTGAACACTGATGAAGACATTTAATGAACAGTGCATTTCATGGTGGCAGGCTGTTTCTCTGGTAAAATGAGCTACTTGCAAAATCCAGGTTTCCTGGGTACATGAAGTTATAGGTGGAGAAATTAAAAGCCAGATGGTCAAGACTTCTAGAAATTCACTGGGCTTTTCCTCGTGTGTTTAGTGTTTCTTTATGACCAACATGACAGCAATTGTTGTTCCAGATATTGCTATGATAAGACCTCATGTGTCACTCAGCAAACTGAATACCTCATTCTCCTGGGACATTCAATTGTCACTGAAGAGTCATTCCAAAATATTTTGTTGGCAGTTTGGATTTGGAGATTATTGTTAATTTGATGTCAAATTCAGTTTTTCCTTTCCCTTTCCCAACCAGAAAGGCTCATTTAAAGTTTGGGTTCTGTGAGCCTGAGGAACACAGAGCAGGTTCTCAAAGCACGGGTTGTTCCCCAGTGCACAGGAACCACCATATCCAGACCACAGCTCCACCAAAAAGGGGGCAGAATGGCTGTAAGGTCCACTCTGTTTCCTCTTCAACGTGTGGGGAGCCTCTGGAAACTCATGAGGACGTGAACTTTCTGTGTCTGTTCTGTTCTTAATTGCCTGGTACATGGTTACCCCATCGTATGTATGTGGCACCTGGCTTTGCAGCCAGCTCATTTCTGAGTAGCTTCGTGAGCAGCAGGTCACAGACAGCCTGACCTGGGCCAGCTGCTCCCTGAGGTGTCACCCCTCGAGGCCCTGGGAGGCTTCTGTAGGGAAGGCTGTCATCAGACTACAGCAGCAGGTTCAAGCTTTGTGCCTTGTTTCTGTATTTAAAGTTAACATGTTTAAGTCCCCGTTGCAGGCATACAGACATGTTCTCTTGTTTAGACTCATGGCAGGGTAAATATAATGGCTCCATGTTATCTGGAGCAGTATTTCCATGAGAGATATGTCATCAGCTGAAGTTAACCTGCGTGTGTCTCAGAGGAAGACAAAGAGCATTAAATATGCCAGCTGGAAAGCACGTGCTGTTTCCTTTTCTCCCCCTCTGACCCTGACAGTGCCACAATGTGCAGCTGTGTAGGGCTCGGAGCATTCCAAGGAGCAGGAGGGTTGTGTGGTCTCAGGCCTGTTAAGCCATTTAGGCAGCCCTGGTGTGTCAATAATCCCCTCCTGAATTAAAGCTGGGCAGCAGCTCCTGCTCAGCCTCCTGGGCGCTCCTGCCTGCTCCATTCGATTTGCTCGGGGTTAGCAACGGCTTCATTAGGGGAGGAATGCTTTTGGGAACAGAACTCCCTGGCCAAAGCTGCTGGGATGCTGCTAAGGATTAGTCCCACCTCCCTATCTCAGGCAGCATCTCTGGAAAGTGCTCAGAACAGAAGTCACTCGCCATTGGAACAATACAAAGACATCACCAATGACTCCAGTTTACGTGCTGGGCCAGAGCTGCCTGCTCCCTTTGGATGCCCAAGCACTCCTTTGTGCAGGCTGGACTGGGAATGTAGCTGGGGATGGATTTATTCTGCTGCCCCTGGAGTTTCAGTGGTGCCTGAGGACTAAGCCAGAACATTTTGTACCACCCTGTGCCAAAATAGTTCCAGTGCAAAAGCTAAACCAAGAGAGGTGGATGCGTGCTCCTCCTGAGTCCTGGACCACAGCTGTCCTGTTTTCTGGCTCTGCAGGAATGCAGACAGGCATTCCAATATGAGTTTGCTGGCCCCTCCCAGCTCAGCCCCAGATGTCAGCCCTGCTCTTGGCTCCCTGCTGCACAGGACAGCCCTCACCACTCCAGCTCTGAAGGCCCCTTCATGTGGAATCCATTGGCTTCAGCAGCAGCAAAGTCTGAGCCATGTTTTGACAGGAGAAAACTCCTTGTTTTCTTTAGAAGGTTCAAGCAATTCCCAACATCTTCAACTGCTGATGACAAAAACTCTTTCCCACTCCTCTAGGGATGTAAGCCCTATCCTGTCTCTCCAAATGAGGGAAACACAGCTGCTCCTGAACTTTGGGAGTGGATCTGCGTGTTCATTAACTGCCTGGACAGTAAATTGAGTTTAAGCATCCACAGCACTATTCATTTTTGTCTTCAAAGCTTTGGAAATCCATCTTGCTCTGCAATGATATGGAGAAAGCAAATAAAGCAAAAGGATGCACAATTACAGAAATATAGAATATGTTGTATCTAAAAATACATTTAACCTCAGCTGAAAATCAGAATCATATATGCCAAGATCTGTTTAATCACTGAGAATGGAAGAATAAAACATTTGTGATATATGCAAAGCAAGGCCTTGTCCAGTTTTGGTCCATGTTGGGAACTGATCAGCAGTGACCAGTAAGGGCACACACTGCTGGGACGGATGGGAAGCAGGTGAGCTGCTTCAGATTAACATTCTGGTGCAACCAGAGGGGCTCAGCACGTCTGAGCAATTGACTGCAAATTGGCAGATGGCTGTGGTAAGAGGATTACCATGAATCAAGTTAGATGGCAAGTGTAACAAAGCAATAGCAAGCAAAAATAACATTGCTTTTTTCATTCCAATTAAAACTAAGTGAACACCAATAGCTTTGAAGCATACTGAATGACAGCAGCTTTTGATGTCAGCTCAGAGCTTCCCCAAAGCTCCTGTTCCCTTTCTCATCTCCTGTCCTGACCTCCCTGGGGCTCTGCCCTTGCTGCCTCCACTTGCACAGAGTGTCTGGAAGTTTTTCCCTGCTGCATTGGTCTGACAGCACCTTGGCTGCTGGACTGTCACAGGCAGAATTTCTCTTGAGGTGCACCAAGAGGAGGACCCCAACATCCCTTGTTCTTCACAGCATCACCAAAAAGCCTTGTGAATGCAACGTGCCAGGCCTTGAGCCATTCCAGTGTCCCAGCCTCTGAGCGTGCGGCACCGGCGGACAGGGATGGTTCACTGATGTGTGTTTGCTCTGGCACCTCTTCTCTGGTCCATTCACTGTCTGGTCCCATCTCCCCTCTGTTACCAAGAGAGGACACAGCCCATCCAGATGGATCTGAGGCAGCCTGAGCTAAGTTTTAAAGAGCTAATCTCCAGGCTGGCAAGAGAAGGTGGAACAGGAATCATCTCTTCCTGTGCATGTCCCACAGGACACCCGCCCTTGGGCAGGTCATGGCAGAACCAGCTGCTGGTGGAGAGGGCTCTGTTCCCATGGGTGCTATCCCCAGCTCCCCTTCCCCACCACCAGCTGATCCCATTCAGTTCCTGAAGCTCTTAGCATTTCTGCTAAGACTTCCAGCTGAGGACTCAGTCATACTCTGTTTGGGTCTCTACATTCCAACAGCAGCCCGGAGGGTGAGCCCACACAAGGCATCTTCTCTCTCAAACACTTGGGTCATTTTGATGTGCTGCACCCCAGATGAATTCAAAGATGAGCTCGTATTGTTCAGAGCAAGCTGACACATTAGAAGAATGTGATGTGGCATGAAATCTGTGGCACTGTGTTGATGAGCCCTTTTGGTTCCTTCATTCTCTAGTCTCACACTCATTTTAGGCCATTTCCAATAGTAAGGGTTTCCCAAGAGTGGCTTCCCCTTCTGTGGCCAGTTCCCAGCTGGTTTCCCCTTTCTGTCCCTTTTGTCCTTTCTGTTGTTAGTTCCTTTAGCTCTCACTCCACTGCTTTCCCCCCAGCTGGGCGGTATTTCCTGGGGCTGCAGAGGGATTAGGTTTGGGGAGCACAACTTGCCTGGCCAGGTCCCCAGGCCAAGCCCTGACAGCACCACCCTGCGAGGGGAGCTGGCTCCAGCTGCCAGGCAGGGCTGGCAGCTGCTGAGAGCAGCAGCACTTCAGTGGCAACAAATCATCCCAAACCAGTCCTGTGATGAGAGGGAGACGAGAACACAGCCTGGCGGGGAAGGAGGCTTGCCAGCTGCCCCAGCAGGACTGCCAGAGCCAGCTCTATCTCCAGCTACCCATAGTAAGGAAGGCAGCAGAGGAGTGTGTGAGCCAAGCCAAAAAGATAATCCATGCTGTGGCAGCGCAGCATGTCTGCAGGCGGGCGGGGAGCTGGCCTCTGTGAGGATAGCTGCTGTGGTAAATCCCCCAAGGATGTTCCATTGGCTCCAAACTGCCACAAACCTGGCACTGCTGGCCAGCAGACAGCTCCATTGTAGCCTTGAAACTGGAGAGGAATGAGGACAAAGGTATCATAGAAATAAAATAAATATCATTTTATACAGCTTTATCTGACACTAACATTAATGGAGATCTTTTCAAGAGTTTCAGTGGGCCCAAACCATTCAGTCTTCAGAGGAAGAAAGTGCTTGAGATTTTGAAAAACTCTCTCTGTTCTTGGTTTTCTCCCTGAGCTGTTTCCCGTCAGCTGGTGTCTCTGATACTTTGTGTTTCTGCTAAAGAAAATAGATCATTTTGCTTTTTGTTAGCTCAGTTTAGGCAGAAGTTTGTAGAAGGACTAAGCAGAAGCTATGCACGAGTTTTCTGCCATGGAAACAGCTGAGGAAAATTCCCGTCGAAATGTCGAAATGGTTCAACGTGCAAGGGAGTGTCACCAGCTCTGCCTCGGGAATGGATGGCAATTGCTGCAGTGCCACTTTGTGGTGGGATCGTGAAACAGATCCACGGAAAATCTGCCTTCACCAAGAACAGCTGCGGAAACAGGAGCCGCGACACTGAGCTGTGGTTTAACGCGGCTCAGCTCGGGTCGGCTCTGCAGAGAGAAGGGTCACGGCCTGACCTAAGGGTGGGTGACCTCCAGGCCCTTTGGCCAAAGCGAGTGGGTGTCCCCAAAGCACTACTGACCTCGCCAGGCTGCCACCGTCCAACCTCCAGAGCAGAGCGTGGGTACTCAGCCTCTGGACTGTGCATCCGTGTCTGAATCTTCCTTGCAGTGTTTCCTACACATCTGCTGATGCCTCTTTCTGCCTTACACATCTTCAAAACCTGGCTACTCCTTTGCCAATGTGCAGAGACCATCAGAGGAACTGACAAAGGGATCATAGTTTCCTTTTTCTAATATCCACATGGATATGACCAACCTCTTAATTCTTTCAAAACTCAGCAAGAAGCGAGGAGGCCATAGGTACAAGAAATGCCACTGAGTTCAGAAGCTTTACAGCAGTAATTCGTCCTGGAAATTGCAATGACTAATGACCCTGGTTTAACGTGCTAGTGGCCGGGCCGTGCCCGTGCACTTTTGGCAGGGCAGGAGGTGCAGCTCAGCCCTGGGGCAGGGAGCAGCAGCCGCTCCTGCTCAGAACCGGCTGTGCCTGCAGAAATCAGGGTGGGCACGGCCGGCCTTTGGGCACGGGTGGCGCTGACAGAGCAAAACCCAACGTGCACCCAGCGCCTGCCTTGCTGTGCAGGGGGCTGCGGAACCCCGAGACAGCTGGGGGCTTTTATCTCACCTCCAGTTACCGCTGGGCACGATGTAGGGTGACAGGAGGGGGGCTGGGGGAGAGCAGCTCGCTGCGGGAGGCACCAGTGTGGGACCAGGGCACAGACTGACAGGACGTGACTGCCAGAGCCAGAGTCAGCTGAGCAAGTGAGGAAAAGCAGCCACAGGCATGTTCTTGAGCAACACAGACATTGACCAAGGGCCTGAGGTGTGGTGCGTGGGCAGTTTCAGCCCTGCTGTGGCCTTTGCACATCCTCAGAGGATGCCTGGCCGGGAGAGGCCGTGCCCTGCCCTGCCTGGCACGGAAATGGCACCTGAACGAGCAGCGGGGACACGAACTGGCACCTTTGAAAGTGTTCCGGCAGCCCTGCTCTGTGCCACGGCCTGGAGCTGGCTCGGGCTGCACAGCTGTTTCACTCCAATCACAAGGGGAAATCAAGGCTGCAGCTACTGCTGCAGAAATTCCAGAAATTCCTGCTTCAGGTTGCCTGTGATGCAAATCAGGGTGTGAACCCGGGAGAACCAGTGCTAATGCTCATCTCTCTCTGCTTCCTCCCAAAAGGACAGCTTGCTTTTCTTTAAAGAAAATGTATTTTACCCTAAATTTATCAGAAAAAGAGCAGATAATTAGATTCTATTCACCAGCACACTCCAAGCATTTAAGTTCCTGGGTGATTTCTGCATTACTTAGTGGGAGAGACTGGGCAATGCTGCACCAGCCACAGTCAGGCATCACCTAATGATTAACTGCAATGTTGGGTTTGAACAACCTGCATTGCTCTAATCTTTGACTCCAGTGCACTGGCGCTCCCTTAAGGACTGTCTGAATGCATGTTCCCTACCTGGAATGAAAACTTCTCTGCTTTCCAAAGATACTGTTGTTTGAGCCTTTCCCAAATTCTGGTAAAATGTCTTTGACAGTTACTCCACAGCCAGGGACTTGTCACAGCTCTTCTAGATCTCCAGGTGCATTCTGCATTTTCAACACACGCACTGTCGTTTAACCAAGAAAAAACAGATTTTTTTTTTTCACCTGTCATGTCTTTATCACTCACTCTTGGTGAGTGACCAGAGAATTCATAAGGGGCAGATGCAGCTCTCAGCTCCAGTGAGGAGATTATTTATAGTGTGTGCCAAAGCTACACCCTGGCTGCACACGCCAGGCAGTTGTTACAGGCGTGTGCCACTTTTCTCAAGGAGTAACACAAACTCCTCTTGGATTTCTAGTATATCGCTGCCCTCACAAATATTTCTGAGGTTAGAAATCAGATGAACAGCTCTGTCTAGTGGCACTTGCAATAACTACATGAGAAGGTTGTTATTTCTAACAGAATTCAGTCCATGTGTTGAATCAAGTGAGCCTAAAAATAGCTGATTGGCTTGCTTTTCCTCATGGCAAATGCTCCAAGTACTTCTGGAGACATGGGATAAACATGTGAGGCCACACTCTGCCATGAGCTTTCTGTTCTTTTAAGAGTTTTACTGCCTTTATTTAGTTTTCACCAAAAGCAATAAAACCCCCAGAGGCTTTGTCCTAAAGCTAGCTGTGATTGTGATTTGAGGGCTTCCCTGCCCCTGAGGTGTTTGGTGCTGATGTCCCAAATCCATCCCAGCTCACCAGTGTGTTGTATGGCACAGTCACTTTGGTTTGGGTTTTGGGAGAGTTCCATGGTAGTGCTCTGTGTAGTTCTTAACAAAACCATGCAAATGGGGAAATGGTTCTGGACCCTGCCAGAACCTGGGCTGGGGGATCCCTCACTTGACCAGTTTTAAGCCTGGACAGGTCCTGGTTCAGGTCCTGGTTCAGGAGGATGAAGAACAGGTTACAAACAGGTTATGGGGCACCAGAGGTCAGAGCCTGAAGAAGGAAGGTGAGGGCACTGGAACCTGCTCAGGATTTCGGGAGAGCCACAGCACACAGCACCCCTGTGCTACCCTGTGCCCAGGTCACAGCTGAAGAGCAGATGCTGCAGAGATTGCAAAGCAAGTGGCACATTCTTTTATAGTTAAATCTCTCTTGAAACAAGGACTCTGCCTTTTCTTAGCAGGCAAGGCTCTGTTCCTTAACCGTGGCAAACAGGTAGAGACATAAAGCCATGACTGGCTGGGAGTCATGTCCAGCACAACTTTCATACAGAGTCTAAACTTGCAGGTTTTTCTGAAATCTCCAATGAAGCCAACAGAATTTCCAAAGGAATGCATTCCTGTTAAATCTGCTCCTCCCTCCCTCCAGCAGCATCGCTGCAGCCCTGCCTGCCTTTGCATAGCAGAGCCTGGAGATAAGGAGAGAAGTGGTCACAGAAACTGCGCCTCCCCTGCCCACGAGGGACTCTGGGCTCCCATTCCACTGCCTCCTCTGGACTCTTGCTTTGTCCTGGCTCCCTGCAACTGCATCTCTCTGTGTGCCCCATCACCCCAGGCTCTTGCCTTTCTCTGCCAGAACCCTGAATCTGGGGTTTTTCAGTTATTTCTGTCCAAAATGTAAAGCTGCGAGTCCTGGATCGTGTCTCCTTTCCCTCCTTCTCCCTTGTGCTGAGTTTTCTTTCTCACATCTCCTTCTCTAGGTTCTGATTCATTTCACTCTTTGTGAGCTCTCATTTGGCATCTCCCATGCTGTCTGCCTGCCAATTCCTTGCAATCCCCACTGTCTCTCCACTATGTTACTTGGATGCCTGCCAATTCTCAGCCTTTAAACTTCAGTATTTCTAGGATCTGCTCTCCTGAGATTTTTTCCTCTTTTTTTCTTTTTTATTTTTTATTTCCTCTCCCTTTTTAATATTTCTAACCATTTCTCCTTTGGCCCTGTGCTGAACTCTCTCTAGGCACAAGGAAAATAAGAAGGTTCTTTTGTGACCTGACTTGGAACAGATTGAATTCCAAAGGGTGGTGTAGAGATTTGTTGCAATATGCTCCTGGAGGCTTTATTCAAAATGCAGGGGCTCTCAGCTGCCTCTTTAAAGGGATAGTCTGTAGATAAACCAAAATTCACAGTTTTAATATGCTCCAGTGATCTATATATGCTAAACACTTTCATTTTTGACAGCCTTGGGAAAGGCAAGAGTTGACAGACAGCGTTATTCTGATAATTTTATTCAGTGTTCTTCCTTTTTGCTATAAAGGGCATTTCCCACAAACAATCAAGTACAACTGAATGAGGGAAGCTTACTAATTTACAGGGGAGAAAAAATTCTGGGATGTTTTTCCATGCCAACCCTTTGATCAGTACTGCAAATCTGGGAAAAGTATGTCAGTTGCAATGTGTACATCCATGCCTGCTTATGGAAGGCAGCTCCTCTGCTCTCCTTACAAACACACCTCTGAGCCTTCCTTCAATCTCACACCTGCTCTGAAATTCTGCTGCTGCTGAACTGTGGGCCAGTTCCTATCAAAGGGCTGGATTGGTGCTTTTGGATGCAGCAAAGAGTGTGTGATATGTTATCTGTGTGGGGTGTCCTTCACAAGCGGGAGCCTGACCAGGAGCTCAGGTTGTGCTGGGCCTAACCCTAACCCCAGCCCCAGCCCTCGGCTTCCCTTCCCCAGCAGCTCTCCCAGCTCCCAGCCAGCAGGTTTATTTATCTTTGCCTGACGCTTCATATACACTCCAAGTCCAGTAATAACTGTGCAGCTTTCTCTCTCACAGGCTCTTGAATACTCTCCTTATGATTTAGTGTTTCTACAAATAACTGTTTTCTGTTTACTCTCCTGAGCTGCATTGACAGCAGTGGGACTCTTGTTACAGTCTGTTGTGTTTCTTATTAATGCCACATGTGTTCATCACAGCTGAAATACTGCAGTGAATACCAGAGGAATTATGCCTTAAGTGGAGTCTGAAATGTAAATCTCAGGATACTGCTCTCCAGTGGTTCACCCGAACTGCCTTTCACTGGTTTGCTTCTTAACTTTTACAAAGACAGGCTGGTCTGTAAGAGCTGTCACTGAGCTGTCACTGAGCTGTCGCTGCGCAGCACTCGTGCTGAAAGCCCTCTGCCAAGGCTCCTGCAGCAGCCTCGGATGAGGAGGGGCAGGAGGGTCCCGGGGCAGACACGGGGTTTGGCTGGAGGCAGGAATCCGGGGCACAGCCGGTTCCTGCAGGGCTGTGCCCGTGCTTGGCTTCCCAGGGGGAACGGGGCACCAGAGCGCCGTGGATGGCAGCTGACTGCTGGGGAGGACAGGGGACAGCAGGAAAACCCTGTCCCTCCCTGTCTGTGCAGCGCTGGGCAGCAGCCCCGGCAGCAGGGGTGCAGGATGCAGGGCTGGAGCAGATGAGGACAGTGTGCTCCAGGCATCTCAGGAGGCAAAAGGCACGTGGGAAAAAAGTGTCTGGAGCTCGGGGTCAGTCCACGTCTCTGCGAGTCATACACGTGTTGCTTGGGGGATCTGTTTAAATCGGTTTATCTCTTACAAACTGGGGTTTTGCAAGTGATTTAATTGCTGGTTGGGTGAATGCTTGTCCCTGCAAAGCACTGCAAAATGAAACCAGCTAATAATTAATGTCTAATCGCAATTATCACACTGGGTGTCTTTGCTGCAGCTCTGCTTCATGTGGGCAGAACTGAAATGGGATTGGGTCAGCAATAATTTACCCTGCTTAGGAATGTGGGGTTTGGACTCTGATGGACTTTTATTTATCATCTGTCCCCAGGTGAGATCTGTCAGATGCAGAAAACCCTCAGTGAATTCAACTTGGGTAGCTTTTGAAAGCAGCTGAAAAAAGCTGTTAGGAATGAGTCTTAAGTTTCCAGGGAGGCTGGGGAGAAAGGCTTATTCATTTATTATCCAGTACTTTAACCAGGGTCACTTTGGCTTTGCTGAATTCTGTCTCCTCAAGGACAGGGAAATCTAACTTTCTCAATTTGCTTTTTCACATTTCTCCTGCTGCAAAGCTCTTTTTTTGAACTATATTGTAAAATAAAGTGAAAAAAAGATTGAATGCAATTCTTTTGTTGCTACCAGGGGAAGCAATAACCAAGGTGAAACACTTTCACACTTTTTCCACCTTCGAGGTTTTCGTCACAGTTCATCTGGAGACTTGTAAAGGTTGGTTGAAAACAAGCTTATCAGTCTAGGAATGTAAGTCATGAACAACTTCAGCTCTTTATCTTCCACAGAATTTAACAGCAGAGGAAACAAAGGATTAATAGGCCTTGGATTCTGATGTCCCAGATGCCACAGTGCTGGGGAGGGGATGGACAGTGCTGGGGAGGGGATGGACAGAGCTGGGGAGGGGATGGACAGTGCTCAGGAGGGGATGGACAGTGCTGGGGAGGGGATGGACAGAGCTCAGGAGGGGATGGACAGAGCTCGGGAGGGGATGGACAGAGCTCAGGAGGGGATGGACAGAGCTGGGGAGGGGATGGACAGAGCCCAGGAGTGGATGGACAGTGCTGGTGCCCTGCAGCTGCTGCTGGAGCTCATCCTGCTGCCCTGCAGAGCCCTGCACTGCAGCACCCAGGGCAGAGGGTAAGGCAAGGAGCCTGACAGGAACTTTCTCTCAAACTGGGGACATCCAAACAGAGCCCTTATTTACTGAAGTGATTAAGTCATCTGTTCATTTTCACTGACTGGGGCTTGGCCTGTGAATACAGAAGTTGGAACTGCCTGTTCTTCACTTGTTTTTCCATGTCTTGGATAATCTCTCTTCAGTCATGTTTTGTTCCATCTCATCCATTTCCCTGTAAGACACAGTGTCTGTTTAGCAATGACTTATGAAATAAATGAGTCTCCAAGGCAGGACACTTCTGCTCTCTCTCTTACCCTTAATAGGTATTGAAATGTATGAAATAACTCCTAAGTTATTTAAGAATCATAGTAATTATTCCTATTTTACATGTGATTTTTTAAAAGAACTCTTTTTTATAGTTTACTCTTTATTAAGTGAACAGTGTTTATCACAAAGGCACATTTAAATCTATTCTGTTCCACTCTGGTTTCTCAGAACAGTCTTTTCACTTCTCCATAGAAAATGGGAATGGACAAAATGTGAAGTATGTGTGAGTGAAATGATGGTGCATGGCCTGGTGGAGAAATGCATCTTTTAAAAATAGTATCTCGCAATCTTTCTCCTAATGGGTTCAGAAGGGGCCTGTTCTGAGCTCGTTAATGTGGGGCTGGTGTAGCTGCCAGCTCAGCTGCCTCTGTTTAGCTTTGTGAAGAGCTTTCCCTACTGTATTTTTTAAATACAGAACTAAAACCATGCTGAGCTTTTCTTTTGCCCTGACAGGAGCTCTTCTGTGTGAGCAGTGGCTGCTCTCCATTTGCTGTCCTGTGCTGCAAATGGAAAAGCTCGCTGTGTTTTGGGAGCAGCCAGCCTGGCATCGCCTCTGGTTACGAGGAGCTTCTGAAGGAACAGCCCATTTTGGGATTCATTATTTGCCTGTCCTCCCTTTGCAGAAATGAGGGAAATTTCTGTCCCCTTTGGGAGCAAGCGGGACAATGGGTAACAGTCCCTGGGGTACAGGGAGCCCTCCTCTCTGCCAGTGACAGGCTGTGAATGTTTGTGTTTCCCCAAGAGCTGTCCATGCTGCTGCTCTGGGAACCCCCAGCAGGCAGCTCAGCTGGGCAGAGGGCAGGGCTGGCACAAAGGACCTGACACAGAGGGATTCCTTCTTTAATGAAGGTTTGTGAGAGTGTGTGAGCACGCACAGCTATGACATTAATGAATACGTGTGCTAAAAGAGGAGAAGAACCTGCACTAGGTTTGCCTTGCCCAGCACCAGGCCTGGCACTGCTGTGTGCCAGGGAAAGGAATGGAGAGCTGAGTGGGCACAGAGCCAGAGCCCCCCTTCCAGCCCTGCTGCCCTTTGGGACTCCCTCATTCCACAGGGGCCTTTCCAATGCTCTTACAGCCCTGAAGGGTCTCTCAGATCCTTCCACAGAGATCCTTCACAGCTTCTCCAGCAGCCCTGGTCCTGCTCAGTGGGATGTGCCTGGTCCTGCCCTTCCAGCTTTGGGGGCATCTCCCAGTGCAGTGGCACTGTCCCTGTCCCTGGTCCCCTCTGCCTGCCTTTCTCTTGCTCCCTTTTCTCGAGGGAAAACAAGATGTCCATTTGTACATATAAGCACAGAAATCTAATAATGTGCCTAAAATGCCCAAGCAATTCCTTATCTGAAGTATGTAGAATAAAAGCAGTTTCCATATTCATCCTTCCTCCCTGTTTCTGTGCTGAATGCCAGGCTGGTGTGAGCACGTTTCCCTTACACACTGACACACACACACAGGGGCACTGCCCCTGTCCTTGGCTCTGCTGACAGAATCAGGATGGGGACATTGTCCTGTCCTCGGCCCCACTGGCCTGTCCTGAGCAGGCTGAGGGCTGCCACCAAGGCCTGGGTTAGCACATCAGACAGATTCCCAGGGCAGGGACGGAGCCAAGGGCTCACCATCTACAAATGTGAGTTCATGTTTTTAATGGATTAAGGCCACACTTCTGTTGAGCTTTCTGCCAAGGAAGGAAAGAATTACAATTGTGCTTTATGAAAACAAGGTGAATGAGCAGATTTGGGACAATCCAGGCTGATCTTGTTAAACAAACACAACCTGTGCAGGGGCCGAGGGTCTGCCAGCTGATGCTCTGATTTATTCAAAACTATGCAATTAATTGAAGCATGGTGGGAAGAAATTATTTGCATGTGATTTATAAAGGCAAGGTCCTGCAGAACTGAGACGTGTGAGACTGGAAAAAAAAGGGTTTCCTTATCATTACCTTCTCCCTTTCCATATCACTTCTCTGTGGGTATAGAACTCCATATAAAAACTGCAGATATTTCAACTGAAGACTTATTTCCTTGCTGTGTTTGACCTGTGTATGTGGTGACATAAAAGACAGGAAAACTGAGAAACACTTATTTTTATTAGTTTTCTTTTCCTCCACAAACCTGTTTGGTTCAAAATAGCAGCAGTGTAAATAATGCTAAATATATTTGTACCTAAATTTCTCCAGGTGCAATAATGCAAGGAATTTATGAAACCAGGTATGGACTGTTCTTAAAACACACTTTTCTTTCTAAAAACATAACCATGGATTAAATCAATTTGGTAATTAAAAATTGCTCTTTAACTGTGCAAAGGACAAAGAAAAGTTTCTAATTATATTAATATTATGTATTAACTCAGAGTAGGACTCTGTGAGAAAGACTATTTTTGGACTGAAATTTTAGAGCAGACCTCCTTTGCTATAATACATCATACTTCTAGTAAACCTCCTGTGTTTCAAAGATCAGCTTTCCAATCTTTGTATCCCAGGAGCTTATTCTTTATGTGGATTTTTCCCCTATTGGAAGCATCTCAGTTTTTGCAGCTTTAGTTTTGGATGGACAGTTACAGTGAGGGAGTTTAGTCCAAGAATATCAGTGTGGTTTTTATCATTGTGATTAGGCTGCTCTGTTAATGGTTTACTTAAAACAAAGAGATCTTTGCTGTGGTGTTTGCTGCCCAGTCATAACTATCTGGAGTATTTCAAGTATTCCTAGCTTTTCACACACAAGGCTAAGAGCATCTGCAGCTGGCTGTCCTTTTGTATGTATCTTGCTTCTGCCTTAAATATTCCCCTTGGAATTCTCAGGAGCTTTGGAAATGGTTTTTTAAACTCTCAATCCCTGGCTGGCTGTAGTTGGACACCCAGCAGGCTGTTGTATCCTGGGCTGCAGGCGAAACCTGTTAAAATGATCGAGAAACCTCCCTCAGAGCAGCTGAGTTCTGCCCCTGGACAGGCTGAATTCTGCTCTTGGACAGGCTGGGTTCTGTCCTTGGACAGGCTGGGTTCTGTCCTGGACAGGCTGGGTTCTGTCCTTGGACAGGCTGAATTCTGTCCTTGGACAGGCTGAATTCTGCCCTGGACAGGCTGGGTTCTGCCCTTGGAGGAAGCTGGGTTCTGCCCTGGACAGGCTGGGTTCTGTCCCTGGACAGGCTGGGTTCTCCCCTGGACAGGCTGGGTTCTGAACCTGGGCAGGCTGGGTTCTGCCCTGGGACAGGCTGGGTTCTGCCCTGGACAGGCTGGGTTCTGATCCTGGACAGGCTGGGTTCTGCCCTTGGAGGAAGCTGGGTTCTGCCCTTTGTGGAAGCTGGGTTCTGCCCTTTGTGGAAGCTGGGTTCTGCCCTTTGTGGAAGCTGGGTTCTGCCCTTTGTGGAAGCTGGGTTCTGCCCTTTGTGGAAGCTGGGTTCTGCCCTTTGTGGAAGCTGGGTTCTGCCCTTTGTGGAAGCTGGGTTCTGCCCTGGGACAGGCTGGGGTCTGCCCTTGGAGGAAGCTGGGTTCTGACCCTTGGACAGGGTGAATTCTGCCCTTGGAGGAAGCTGGGTTCTGCCCTTGGAGGAAGCTGGGTTCTGCCTTGGACAGGCTGGGTTCTGCCCTGGACAGGCTGAATTCTGTCCTTGGAGGAAGCTGGGCGCTGTGCTGGGCCCCACAGCACTGGGGACACTGGGCAGTGGTTAAAAGGCACAGCAGGGACTGGTGCTGTCACTGGTGTTTCTGCCTTGCCCTCAGACAGAACCTGAGCATTTCCAGTTCTTGTGATGTTTTGGGGCTGAGGGCTTTGAGCAATACAAAAAATGGCTGTTCCAGACTCAGTTTTCTCCTGCCCTGAGGTGCTGCAGTGAATGTTACTGTGGATAGAAATCAAGTTAAACATCAACAGCAAAGAGGATCAGGGTAAAAGTCAAACGGTTGTGTGCCTGTTTCATTAAGGCATATGCATGGTTTTATGGTCTGAAAACAGCCCATTTAATTAGTGTTTAGTTCTTCAGATAGTTAGTTCCTCTAAGAAATTATTTATTTTTTTCCCACTAAGAAAATGAAACTATAAAAAAAAAGCTGTTTCATTGTTTCTAGTGGGTGACAGTTTGCACCTTGCCATTTCCCTCGATGGCCCAAGGTCAGTGCTGAAGCTGCTGAAGGACTTCCCTCACATCCCAGCTGGACACAAGGAACTTTATTTTTATTGTATGCTGATTTAAACTTGTATTTGGCATTAGCTTAAAAACGAATTCTAAGTCAGCCCACTCCTTTAGGAGCATTTGCAAAGGAGCTGGGATGTTGTGAATCCTTCCTTGCACAACTGGAGAGGTGTGGGCTGTGCCGGGCTCAGGCTGCACTCTCAGAACAAATTCCTTTCCCGGGAGCTTTACTGTGCAGTCATTGCCACGTCACAGGAGTCCACAGGGTACAGGCAAAACTGCACCCAGGGACATCCACAGAAATACAGATGGAAAAAAATCATGTTTGATAAAAATGAAAGTTCTCTCCCCTCAGTACACAACAGGTCACCTCATGAAAGCATTTCTATCTGATTTTTAACATCTCTGAGCTTAAAAAATTGGTCTGTTCAATGAGCCCATGTAACTCACAGTGAGATGAGTAAATCATGTACTTTGGTTATTTTGTTACTTGAAGAATTGATTATCTATGATACAGAGCAAGTAGGTATTGAGCAGAGCAAACTGGCTGGTAACACATGTTCTCCCGTCTTAGAGGGAAAAACATGTTCTCTATTTCCTTCTAGTGTCTGGCTTTTATCACTGCAAAACACGGGATCATAAAGTGCATCACAGCATTCCCAGGGAATGTTATCCATGGCTGCACTGACCCTGCATGGGGAGGTGCTGAACAGGGCTGGGCAGTGCCAGCTGAATTCAGCACCCTGGGGCAGAGCATGCCAGCGGCTGAGTGTCCTTCTTCTTATTTGTCTAAATTCTTAAGAGAGAAAAAACATGCAGAAACAAGAAGAACAGGAAGCACTGAGTCTCACAGCAAACTGCTCCTTGCAGTTCTCTTTTTGGGGTTTCCAAGCAATGAAACAAAAGGTTTCTCTTGCTTTCAGACTGCATTTGAAAACATTTTCAGTCACGTTATTTCCCTTTCATCTCCTGAGAAACTGAGTAAAACTGTAAATGAAACAAAAGCACTTTGACACCGCAGATGAATCCAGAGGTATTAACAGCACGGAACTTGCTAGGAAGAAGCCAGGCAACATTTTCTGAGAAAGAAATGTTCTTGCTGTATGCCTGGTATCTTAATCCACTCCTACCTTTTGTCTTCTATACCCCAGAAAAGCATAATTCAACACTTAAAAACCCTCCTTACAGAATATACAGTAGCAGCCTGTAAAAATGAAATGCAAAGCACAGTAAGACCATGTAGAAATATGAGCAGTGCTGAAACAGGAATCACAATCCACAGGCTCCTTCTCATCACTTAGAAGGCCACGGAGCCACTGTGCTGTGGGGGCACTGTGGGCATTCAGTCCTTGCAGATGCCTTTCTCAGCTCCCCAGAGAGCACAGCCAGCGCTGCTGGGGCAGAGAGCAGTGCTGCTGGGGCTGCTCATCCTGCTGGACCCTGCACCCAGAGAGCACAGCCAGCGCTGCTGGGGCAGAGAGCAGTGCTGCTGGGGCTGCTCATCCTGCTGGACCCTGCACACAGAGAGCACAGCCAGCCCTGCTGGGGACTGGGACTGCTCATCCTGCTGGACCCTGCACACAGAGAGCACAGCCAGCCCTGCTGGGGACTGGAGCTGCTCCTGCTGGACCCTGCACACAGAGAGCACAGCCAGCGCTGCTGGGGACTGGAGCTGCTCATCCTGCTGGACCCTGCACTCAGAGAGCACAGCCAGTCCTGCTGGGGACTGGGGCTGCTCATCCTGCTGGACCCTGCACTCAGAGAGCACAGCCAGCCCTGCTGGATCCTGCACACACGGAGCTGCTGTCCCGGCCCTTCCGGGCAGCTCCTGCTGTGTTTCCATGGCCACCACGGGGATGCCGCGCTCCCCTCGCGTTCCAGGTACTTGTAAGGTCCTTGCAAAGCCGGCGGAGCCCGGAGCAGTGTGTCCTCACACTCTGAGAGAGGCTCGTGCCTTTCCAGCTCTTCCCAACTAGGTAAAGTATGTGCAAGGACCCTGCCCAGCCTCTGCTCCGTGCCGGGCCCACGTTGGCCAGCTGACCTGCTGCAAGAAATCATTTTGCATGGCTCCACGTGCCAAGTTTTGTCAGAGTAACTTGAAAAGCATTTAAACTCATTATTAACATTTATAAACCAGTCTATTCTCCATGGCAGTGATGCTGGGCAAGGCTTCTGCTTATTTTGAGTCCAGCCCTGCCTCTCTGTAAGAAAGCCTTTTGCAAGGTTTTGATCACCTTCAGTTTGATTTAAGGAATGAAATCAGTCCCTGACTAATTTTGAAACCAACTAAAAAGCAATAAAATTGTTTTGTCTGTGGGGACTTGTTTCACTGATAAAGTGCACGGTCTCAGCCAGATTTGCAGCACAGGCAGAGTGCACTGGCCATGCTGCTGCATCAGAGGCCTTGGCAAAGCAGGACTTGCTCTATCCACTCCTTTATTCCCTTCCCTTTGAAACCAGAGTTCCTTTCTTTTGGGAATCTGTTTTTGGCTCAGTGAGTGTCTCTACCCCCTCGTCTCTCTCTTTCCAGTCTTGTTAGAAGTGCTGTATGAATTCTCAGACTCTCGCTGCTCTGACCAGCTGCTGTTCCAGCTGAAGGGCTTTTCTCTCCTGCAATATCCTCACTTACACACCCACACTCCTTTTGTCCTCCTCAGGATTGCACCTATCAGGTCTGGAATTTCAACTCTGTTCTGTGTGGTCACAGGTCAGGAAACAAGTCACAGTAAGGTGAAAGATGAAAAAAGGACTTAGATAACATGACAGAAATTATTTCCAAATGAGAAGAACCCTGAAGTGACTGCTAGAAAATTAGAGCTTGGATCTGACCGGAAAGGAGACAACTCGAGAAACTGAGCTTAGAGAAACCTTAGAACTGAATTTTGGCACTTCCAACAGCAGAATAAATCCCACTAATTAAAATGTATTTGAGCTAATTAGTAGGATCAGAGTTGAATTAGGAACATTTTTAATAGCTTGGAGAGAAAAGATAATAAGAGAAGTGCCAATTTTTCAAAATGTTGAGGAAAGGCGCAGGGCGGGGGGAAGGGTGAGAGAGGCCTCTCTAAGCAGATCAGGGAATTCGGTCAAACTCGTGGTTATTGAGGTCCAGTCAGGCCTAATGCAGCCCAAAGGCTGAGCTTGCTGGAGTGAGTAATGCAGGTCCCCAGCCCCTGGCAGCCCGGCTCTGCACGCATCCATCCATGCATAGTTTCCACTGAAGGACTGCAGCCAAGCCAGGCGTGGAGCCTGGCTGTGGGGAGTACAAATGGGAAACTGGAATGTAAGGGGGAAAGGCACGCTTCAGAGCTTCAGCTCGTTAGAGAAAAACAGACACAAGCTTCCCTGCCTCACACTCCAGACTTCCTCACTTTCCAATTCTGTTGCTATGGCATTCACAAAATTCCAGCATTTCAAGGCAGCAAAGGGGAAATCTGGCACATAACTGCAGGTTAATCAGTTGTTTGAAACTAAATCAGGTTCAGCATTTCTAAAGTCACCCCAATTACAGACTCACAGGACCAGATAGGATGGAAAAGACCTCTAGGATCATGGAGTCCCACCTTTGACCGGCCTCTGCCTTGTCATCTGGAGCGGAGGTGAGCCGTGCAGTCAAGGCAAGCCGTTCCCTGGGGCTCCCGTGTCTCACCTGAGAGATCAGGCTGGAAAAGCCTCGGGCTCTGTGCACAGCAGCTGCCCTGTCTGTAGAGGCAGAGGGGCCTGTGCAGCCCCAGCACATCCAGTCAGCAGCTGGAACATCCTGGGAAGGGCAGGGCTGCCCAGGGGCTGCACAGGGCTGGGAGTCACAGCCTGACAGGGGCTGAGAATAGGTGACTCCTCTCCCACTGCAGAGTGGCAGTGGTGTGTCACACCCAGAAATTACTGTCTATCAACAAGGAAACAAATAAAAAAATACTGGGGTTCTCTTTTATTTATTTATTTATTTTTAATTTCTGTACGGGCAGAATGTTCATTCCTTAAAAAGAAAAAAATAAAAACCACACCAAGAAAAAACATCAGCAACCAAACTTAGGGAATAAAGAGCAACCCTTTGGAGACCTGCCCCCATGCCCCTGTCACTTGCTCAGGCATTTCTGTGCACAGCTGACAAAGGGAGAAGAAAGCAGAGCCAGCCCTGAGCTGCACAGACTGTCCGTGCAGGCTCCCAGCTTGCTTGAGTTTCTAATGGCAACCACAAAAACTCTCCAGCTATGGCAAGCAGTGCCTCCATCCTTTTGTTAGGTCATGTTTGAAATCCTGCAAACTCTTTAAATAGCAGCATCTTATGAAATACAGTCATCAGATTAAAGAGCTTTTATCTACATTTTCTAGGACTTTCTCTTAACTGCTCTCCTATGGAAAGAATAGTCTTTGAATTACTGAGGGGAAATTCACTGTCAGGATTTTTAAATGGAATTGTAAAACTGGAAAAAAGAATGTATATAAGTAAACTTGAGGTGAAGGGACATGCTTCTCAGTTTCACAATTCTCCTTTAATGTTCATATTCACTGAACAAACATTAGAAATAGGTATAACTTTTGGAAATTTTGATAATCTTTGACAGAAATCACCTACTTTAATGTTAGACTGACCTAATCTTACTGGGCATGATTATCTGCCTTGAAGCCTGTGGAAGTTTTACTGGTGAAAGTATTGGGAGGTATAAACTGTGTTGGAAAATTAAATGCAAAACCAAAGAACATATAATTCAAGCAAGGTGGGAAATGTTTTTCACATCAAAATATGAAATATGCACACACAAAATACAGTTACCATATTGAAATCTCAAATACTTCCAGTGGGAAAATTCCCAGCCAACTCTATAAGTGATGGAGCTGCCAGGTACCTCCTTCTCTCACAGAGGAGACAATCTCTGCACCCACCTGTGAGGCAGCAAAGGAAGAGACATGATCAGGAAATCAGCTGGGAAATTGGCTGGGAAACAAGTAATATCAGTCTAAATATTAGCAAAGACAAAGTTCATTTTACAATCATAGACAAGAATTTGTAACCTCCATGACAAGAGTAACAGAGACAGCAGCAGCTCAGTCCTCAGTTGTGTTTCTTGGGTACACATTCTTTCTTACTCTTTTTCTTTTCATCCCAGTTCAGCAGTAAAACAGCATCTTGTTTCAACTTTGATGCTATATGGGCATTACCAGGTCCTTTATTCCTGCAGTACAATGAGATGTGCTTTTCCCCTAAAGCTTTTAGTGAGTGCTGCAAAGCTTTCTATTACTGCTGAGTATTTTAGCAACACCAAAAAAAAAAAAAAAAAAAAATTAAGAGGCAAATAGGAATAATTAAATGTGTTCTGCCATCTTGGATTGATTTACAGTTAAAATTTGGCTGAGCAGTGTTCAGAGTAGTCTCTCACAGCCTATGTACAGTTGTAGAGAAAAGAAGGAGGGGCAGGAGGTCGGAAGGCTCGACCCTTCCTGAGTTCTGCAGTGCTGTGGGGTTGCCCGTGTTGCTGGAGTAACCGTGTCCTCCTTGGGAAAATCCTGCTGCTTGCATTGGAAAGAGGCTCCACTCCCTTGGTTCATGTCCCTGGAAAAGCAGTGAAACCAGTGACAGGGGATCTCCCCAGTGCCTGGCTCTGTCACACTGACACCTCGTCTTTTCTTGGCTTGTGGTGACCCCTGTCACTCCTGTGCTTGGGAAGGGTTTTTGTGGGACAGAGGGAGCCTTATCCCCCCTACATGCTAATTCTGGGACAGAGACTTGCTCTGAGCAGAGCACGGCTGGCTCTTCAGCTGCCTGTGAACGGACCAGGGAAACAGAAGAGTTTCAGAAGAATGTTCTTTATACTGCTACTCCCTAGCTGGCAGTTAATACAGATGGGACATGCAGTCAATTCCTTTGGGGATTAACCAGCAACTGAGCACTTCTTCTGGAGCCACTCCAGCCCTCCCCTCTCTGGGAGGCACAGAGGGGACAGATGTGCTGGGGATGCCCCTGGGGAGGCCAGAGGCAGCAGGGACTGGGCAGCCAGCAGCCAGGGTCAGCTGCACAGCAGGGCATGGCCAGGACCATCCTACAGGACACAAGCAGCGAGCACTGTGCTTGAGACATGGAGCATTTGCGTCATGAATAAAGCTTGGTCTCACTGCTGGTTTTGCTCTTTGCACAGAGAGGCAAAGTGTGCTTTCGATGGGGATGTAGGGAGAAGAATAATCCTCCATTTTCCTTGGTAGATTTTCAGGCAATAAAAATGTTCCCCGCTGAACATACCTGTGCACACCTGCCTCGTGCTGGTTATGATAAACGGGGGCTCTGGATATCAGGAGTGTTTGCCTGCAGGCAGGTATGGAAATGCTTCAGGTTTGGTGCCAATTCCTGACACCAGCTTTTGGTCTTGTGGCTGGGAAAGGGGAGGTTCCCTTAAAACTCTCCCTCAAAGTGCGCAAGGCCCATATCTGGGTTAACCGGAGCGCGGTGCAGACGGGCGGAAAGCTGCCCTGCAGGTTCCTGCCCCATCCCAGGGCTGCAGCACTGCAGGCTCTGCGCTGGGCAGGGACCCGGCCCCAGGGGAGGACTCGCTGCCCTGCCTGGGCCCTGACTTTGGGCACTGCCTCACTGCAGCCTCAAGGATTTCAGCGACCTGCCTTTGTCAGAAGGCTTAATAACCACGTGTACATTCTTTCTTCTCTTAAATTACAGAGTTGATTTTACTTTTCTTATGATGGCAATTTTATTGTAAGGTTTTATTTCTCTTTTACTGTGCATTAAATGGAACATTGAGGTGGCTGTTCAGGAATCAAAATTACCCCTGTAAAGGTAGCACAGTGAATAAGTATGTGCAAGAGAATAATCTTGTAAAAGCTGATTACCTCGGTCATTAATAATTAGGATTTATGAGTTAAGTAATATGCTGCAATACCTTGGCAATTTCATGTGGAAAGCAAGAGATAATTTTAGAAATAATCCATTGGGAAATCCCAAGTGACAACTAAACCAGCATCTTAGGTTCTGCCTGTGGCTTCTCCCTTCAGCTCTGGCTGTTTGAAGCTGGAGTGGCAATTTGCAGTCTTGTCTCATTTGTGGACATACACATTTGTTCATTTTAATTTATTTGTGCATTGCTTAATTGGATTCTTAGCAAGATGTTTTGTTTTACTGGGTTCTCCTGGCAGAAGAATTAATAGTACATCTGAAGCTTAAGTGCATGTACACAGAGTTGTCTGGTCTTTACATTCTCTTCTATATTTTTTTCTGATTGTTAAACAGACTCAGTATAAATTAAATTTTTGTATATTTCAAAAGACAAGAAAGTACTTTCAATCTACTCCGATTTTTTTTCTTATTCAATGTTATACAAAACCTGGCAAATTCAAGTCTTGCAAGTATGGAGAGGACAATTACAAATCTAACAATATTTTTTCTGTGCCTTCTCCCTTCAAGTTCAGCCCGGTGCCTAAGTGGGTGCCCATCTCTAAATAAGCAAGTTGTTTATTGAGCATCCCTGCACAGCAGAGCTGCCACTGTGCGGGCCTGGCCTCCAGCATCTCCAAACATTCCAGCTATTTCTGCTCTGCCAATTACACAGGAGCAGAATCACACCTAGATTTTGCCTTTCAGGTGTTTGAGGGAAACCAGACAAATAATTCAGCTTCACGATTCAGTACTAGGGAAGCATTCTATAATGTATTTTACATTCCTAGCCAGTGTGGCATTTAATAGTGGAGCTAATTTCTCATGTAAATGCTCCCTGTGCTGTGACAAAACGGCTTTTAAAATACTTGACTCCTTATTTTTTTTCCAGTGGAAGCAGAGGCAGATTTTAACTGTAGAGGAGCAGACAGCAAAATAAGAGCATGTTGTAATTGCTACTGAATGTAACAGAGCAGGAAAATACCCGTGTCGCTTTATTTAAGGACTCTCTGCTGAAGCTCTCCCCTCCTGGGAGGGCAGGGACCCTTGGCTGGGCTGCTAGAGTGGGCAGAACTCCTGCCCTGGCACAGAAACGAGCATAGATTTTGTTTTTCTTTTAAAATCTACTTTGCTCTCCATTGATGTATGTTTAAGCTATATGTTGTCCCACAGTCACAGCCAAGTTTCACCATTTTTACAGACACAGGTTTTTCAGGGGGATGTAGTTTGTCAGAATTCCCAGCAGATACATTGTCGACGTCCCATTTTTATACCACGAGGCTGTTCCTTTCCCAGCTTTTCCCCAGCTCGTTGGCAGGCGGTAAGGCAGCCCCAGCCGGCCAGGTGCCTCTGTAGACCGGGCAGGTGTAGGGGCACAGCCGGGGGGTGCCGGCGGTGGCACCACGGCACAGCTGAGGAGCGGGCGGCGGCACTGCCGCCACGGCCGTGCGCCAAGCCTACAATCCAACACGTTTCCCGGCAGGACACCTGCGGGTCCCGCCGCGGGAAGCCCGGGGCTGTCGCTGCAGGGGCCGGGAAGAGCTGCCCGTGCTGCCCGCGGCTCTCCTCACCCCACCGCGCTAACGCGGCCCGGCTGCCGCCGAGAGCTCTCCCCGCACGGCCGGGACCCGCCGCGGGCGCCGCTACCTGCGCGGGGCAGAGGAGGGCCCGGGACAGCCCGGCCCAGGCGGGGCAGGGGCTGTGCCGGCGGCGGAAGCGCCGCTCCGCCCGCCCCCAGCCGCGCCGCAGGTGGGGCGGGAGCGGCACCGGGAGCGGGCGGTGCGGCT